>NW_007253251.1:73240-230643 GCF_000164805.1 Carlito syrichta
CAAAGGTTAACTCCAAATTGATCAGAGACCTAAATATAAAACCTCAAACCATAAGAATCTTAGAAAATGAAGGAAATACCCTCATGGAAATCGGATCTGGCATCCAATTCCTGAACAAAACCCGAAACCCACAGGTCATAAGAGAGAAGATAGACAAGTGGGACCTTATTAAAGTAAAGTGATTTCTAATGGCTTGATACTAAGGCAGTAAGCTTTTTGTTTCTGTTGTATTCATTTTCCCCTCATGTTGGGATGTCTGAGCAAGAACCACATAGCCCCAGGCAGGGATGTTAGTGACCCAGAATAGAAAAAAGCACATTGTAAACAGGCTCTGGAAATGTAGGGGCAGAAATGCATTTAGACATTAGAAAAGGCCATGGGAATGGTGTCTGTTTCTTTCTTTTAGCTAATTCCCTTGAGGTTTAACTATATCGTGTTGCCTTCTTAATTCTTTCACAAAACAGACCATGGCAGAACTCAAATGACTAAGTGAGAAGCAGTCACTAGCCAGCTACTGGGTGACATCTTGGCAGGAGTCAGAGCTTCCTGCTTCCTTTCTATGGAACTTCCACTCTTCCTTGAGAGGAAGGAGTTGGTGTTGTGGCTAACTGTCACGAAGAGTTTGGAGAGGAGGTGGCTATAATTACACAGACACTGACATTGAGGAGACCCAGGAAAGGGAGGTACATCTGGCCCCATGGTAGAATCTGGAAGGAGGAAGGTGGCTGCTGGTGACCAACTTTTGAAGCAAGAGAAACAACTTTCCAATATTTCTATGGGATTCTATCTGTGGTGTATGGGTTTATACCCATTGGAGTTCTAGCATGCTATACTTGAAAATACTGTTGTGTTTATCAGTTCATTGATCTCATCTAAACCCAAAATACTGGATACTTCATGTGTAATGCTTTGTATTAGCAATTATGGGCTATACAGCAAAGAATTCCATGATCTCTACAATTTAGAACATTTATTTCTTAACTAAAAGGAACATAACGAAGAGTCACCTTTGTGTGTGTGTGTGTGTGTGTGTGTGTGTGTGTCTGTGTGTGTGTTTTGCTTTTTACACAAAGTGAGACATGCAAGTGTGCTTAGTTAATACCTGCTGGTTAATGACCATAGTAGCCAGCCTGACTGTACAAGAACATGTTGAGTCCTCTCCTATACAGTGGCTGGAGCTCCAGGAAACTTGCCGGTTGCAAGAAGAAAGCACAGTCTACTAGATATAGCACATGATAGCTTTGTTATGCACTACATATACACATTGCTAGGCACTAGAAACACAAAGATAGACAAAGAGGTAAATAATTAAAATGTGATTAAGATCATATTCAAAATTTTGGGAGAAGAAAGGAGATCGCATTTGACACTAAAGGTAACTCTTGAAAAAAATCGACTGATGCCAGCTGTAGAACCAATCAGCTAAATCCGTAGAATTATAGAATATCGGAGCCAGATAAGCCCTTAGAACAGTCTGTCCAAATCTGTTATTTTACAGAAGGGGAAATGGAGACCCAGCGAGGCAAAGGTATCAGCAACATTTTGTTTACATTTCTTCTAGGCTTCATTTACGGTGGGTAAATACACCTTAACTTTCAGAGGGTTGAAAAAGACAGATGCTATTTTCTCTAAAAATATGTTGGTTTCTGGTGACGGACTCTTTGAGCAAGAGAAATGCTTTCTAACGTTGCTGTGGGATTCTGTCTATGGTGAGTGGGTTTCCTGAGCTCCCGAGCTGCTCACGATCTCCTGCTATATTGTTTTGTAGCCCACGTTCCTTCAGTGCCACCATCAGAGAAGTTCTCTTCACCATTCCTCTGCCGGCTCTGTCAGAAGTCTCTGTATGCTGACATTAAATAGCTGGGCTGAAAACAGATGAGAGGTTTTTAAATTTGGCTTCTTTCCTTCAAGGGATGATATGGGGTCTCGTAGCTTCAGTTATGTTGAATTTTATTTATAAATGGTGATGACTCACATTGTGGAGTCTATTTTGTTTTATATGTATTTTATAAGCCGCCACATTAGCAAATATTTAATTTATTGTCACTCTTGTGCTGTTGGACAGTGGCAGCTGATGTACATGATACTGTACAATTCAAGCTTGAGGACAACTGTCTTTGAGAAAGTGTGCTAGGTACCCACACACTGTTAGGGTTTCCCGGGTGGCTACCAGATGCTGAAAGAGCTGGCCGATGAGACATTTCAGTCAAGTATCCAGGGAAACAAGAGACACACGTTTATTCTATTATTCTTTAGTAGAAGCTACTGAGGCAAAAATGAATGGCTTTGAAGGCATATCCAAGTTTGAATCTGGATTCTACCTCTTTGTTGCTGTGTTACATTGAGCAAGTTACTTGACTTCTCTGGGCCTCAGGGGTTTTCACATATAATGATGGTAATACTCCATAGTGTTTTCAAGAGGGTTATATTTTAATAATCAAAATAAGGTACCGAGTGCAGTATCTGGAAAAACAGGCAAACAAATGTTAATTTTTTTCCTCCTAAGAAGGAGTAACCCTAGGATGGGAAAATAGGAACTATCTCTTGACACTGAGCAGATGTGTTATCATGGCCTCCCATGCTATGACCGTCTCTGCTGGAACTTGAACATTACTTGCTAGGCTTCCATCCACAGATACTACAAGAAACAGCCAGAGGAAATTGGTTATCATGGGTACCGTAGTAAGTTTGTTGAAGATCTTGTCCGTTTCTATCACTCAGTGCTCCTTCTACAAAGCCCTTTGTGAGAAATGTCTTCAGAGTTAAGTACCAAGAGTTAGCTCACCTCAAGGTGCAGATAAATGTCACCTGAGTTTTGTGACTGGCTGCTTTCTCATTTACTTTGGGTAGGGAGGGGCTTACTCTGCTGCAGGCATCATCTCCACAGCTTGCTATTGTGTTGCCCTTTTCCCTGAACTCATTCGTTCCACACTTGCTAATAACTTCCCCTCACCCTGTCTCTCTGTGTTAGGAGAGAGGATTGGATGCTGTTACCTGCTATTATAGGCCCAATTCAAGAGCTCGCAAATCCTGCCCTGCCAGGTGCCAGGTACTCCTCTCCACCTCCTGATGAGCACCCTAGAGTCAGAGTGAAGCAGAGGCCACCCCACTCCAACACCTCCACACCTGCCAGAGCTCCCAGGGCCACCTTCTGGAGTTGGGCCCTGGACTTAGTGGAGGAGTAGATGAAAGAGAAGAGGAGGCTTAATTGGCTTAAGCATACCTTCTGCTCTGCCTCCCTGAAAACCACATTTGCAGATTTCTTTACCTGCTTATAGACTCATGACCTTTGACAGGAAGTGGGGAAGAGGTGGGCAGAAGTGAGCATGGCGTGAGAAAAGTGTCAATAACATCCATCCCTTTATTTTTATTCATATTCAAACATTCTTTTATTTCAAGTCTCTTAAAATTTTTTTTGTAGAATGAGGCAAGATATAAACACCTATATGCAAACTAAAGGTAGCATGTACCCAAGCACAGGTGAGGCTGCCCAAAATGCCCAAATATACAAAGGACACTCAGTGGCCGAGGCTGGCCTGAGACGATTTGGTCCTTGGTCAACTCATATTTAGGTTTCTCCTTTCAAATAACATAAATCAATACTGACCAATTGATTTGTATATAATAGGCAGGGTACCCCATGAATCACTATAGGTATTATACTTCAGTAAATCAATTATATATAGGACTGCATTCCCCACTAAACTTTTAGCTTCTGGAGAGCAGAGATCTTGCCTTATTGTTCCTTATACTTCTAATACTTGTCCCACAACTGATACACAATAAATCACAAGGGATGACTGGACAAATGATAAATTTTTTTCAGGGGAAGATTATTCCGAATAAATGAAATGTACAACATTAATATCATAACATTTTCTAAGAAACAGCATTTTGGACAAGTTATTACTTGTATGTACTTTCAGAAATAAACTGTTCCTCTAACCAAATGCTACTGAATAAGATCCTGCCTTAATGGATAGATAAACATGATTTTTCATTAGCATGCATAGCACTGAAGCCCAGTTACATTTTTCAAAAGTAAGCACCCTTTTTAAGTGTCGCCATGCAGTGTAGTCTCTCGAAAAGCTTATAATCTGATTTGCATTGATCATTTTCTTAGCAGGCCCTGTTCTCCTGGCGGTATAAAGTTTCAGTGGGGACTCTTCAAAATTATTACTGATTCTTGATGAAGACTGAAGTCAGGTGGCTTTAGTGGTTGTATATGTACCTGAAACCTTTTTATTTTTAGTGTCCTTATTGTGCTCACTCAAGAAGTCTGCAGTGCCTGACTATATAAAAGATCGGGATGTTCACACACTGTAATAAATAGTGAGTGTCAGTGAACTCATTATGGTAAATCCTTAGGTAATTACTTTCTGCTTTAGTTCGGGGACTTATGGTAGCATAAGCTAAAATTATTCCATCTCCAGACAAGCTCTGATGTGGCTGTTAGAGTTAAATATAATTCATTTGCAGCATGTTTATTATAGTTAGATTTAACTAATTTAGGGCCTGTTGCTGGCCAACAGCTGAGGAGGAGGAAGTTTCAGTGTCCATGAGTTCCTCAGAGAGAAAAATGAGGCTCCACGACCGAGCTTTCAGAACATGACGTAAGAGTTACTCCCACTCTGTCTCTGTTCTTCCTGTCCCCAGAGTTTGATGAGTTTGTAGCTGAAAGTGGTTGGCTAATGAGCCATTCAGGCATAGGATTAATGTGGTGTAGCAAGAAGAAAGCTCAGCATTAAACTGGGTTCTACTCCTCTGTTTCTGATGGAATTTCCAGAAGTTACAGACCATTATATCCAAGGTCATCTACTATGAATGGGTTGATCTTTCAGCAGATGTGAGGTTCCCTTCTTTCATGGCCCCCTTCCTCTCAACATCATCGGGTCCATTTGGATGTTGTTTCCATCTAGGTCTTCCAGCCTAGAAGAGTGTTTGCTCTGGGAAAAAATGTAAAAGGACTTATTCAAAGAACCAAACACATGTTTACAGAGGTTGGTTTAACTGTTAAAAGATATTTCCACTGAACATTTTTTAGAAATTTTGCAATGAGTGCTCTTTTAGAAATGAGTTCTCTTTTGAGCTTGGTGGCTTACTCTAGCAAAGACATTATAGGGACACCCACAGGAGAAATCACAGCCTTGAGAAGTGATAACTTCTGAGCCATCCACTTGTGTTCCAAAACAAAAGCCAAGAATCACTGTAGGTGGACTGTTCTCCTGAAGACAGGGACCATGCCAAAAGAGGAAACAAAATTCTGATCATCGTGAGAAACGTGGATTTGAGGAAAACATTGTCCTACTTTTCCACAAAAATATCATGTTTCTGCTCTGGAAGTATGTGCACTGTTCTAATTGCTCAGGAGAAGAGAGCAGTTGGAAAAAATCCCAAGAAGGGTGAGTCAGTGATCATAGGAGTCAGTAGGTAGTCGTGTGAATGTGGAGTTAGCACATTCAGTGAGAAGACAAGAGTCTAAAGAAGATAGTATTGAAGTCTGTGGTATCTCAAACTCCCCCAGGGGGTTTCCTTCACCAGATCCAAAAGCTAAGCAGAGTAGGCACACCTACCTGTGCCCAGTGGCCCACTCTGAGACTCTACCTAGGACAGCCACCTCCACCTCACTGTCCCCTGGACATCTCCTGGCACTTAGTCCCAAGCTGATACTGCTTACAGATGGCAGAGCTTTCTGACTCTTAAACTAGGGTTCTTCCCACTGCACTATAGTCGCTTATGTTGGGCTCAGACTCTTCTGAAATCTCCCCTTTTCGATTTTGCCCCCCCATTTTGATTATAGAAATGGTTTGTGACTTTAATAGGCAAGATGTAATATAATATATAAACTGTACAGGTTACATAATTTCAGGGGCAGGTTAACTTCCACAGTTCCGTTCTCAAAGTAAAGATTTAGTTGAAGCTATTAAAATTCAGGAAAAAATAATATTTTCTATACCTCTCTTCTCCCCTTCTAAGCCCCCCATAAAAATAGCATCTGAAGTTTCACTGCAGCTGAGTCACTGTTTGGTGTGATCCAGGGCTGGGCGGCAACTGGACCTGTCAGAATGAGGCCACAGTGATTCATGATGAAGCTAAGTTTGGTTGCCACTGACAACATGTGTTCCTCTGTTCTTTCCCTGGAGTTTAGAGACATCATATTTTGCCTTTGGAGTAGAAACACCTTTGCTAGTGAGAGTAATGGGATAAGATGGGCCATTGCAGTTAATGCACCCTCTGGGGCCTCCTGCTGTGACACATAGAATCTCTAAGCCATTTGTTAGGAGGAGCACTGAATAATGAACATAAACAAAGACCTATGGAGCCTATGACTGTGAAGGACATGGATCACATCTTCCTTTGCCACTTAGCATCAAGCCAGTCTACCAACCAGAAGCCTCTTGCCTCGCACTTTCACTGGGCCCCAAAAATGGGCTTCCTGGGGAGTACAGGCAAATGATTGGATAGATGTGGTCCCCACTCTAAAGGAACACAAAACAACTCAAGAAGTGCCCTGGACTTCGCATGTTGATTTTACTCTTGTCTGTGTCAGTTTCCAAACCAGTTTCCACCTTGTGGTAGCTCAGCTACATCTGGTTTTGCTGGTGTGTGAGTCCTGTGCTCAGGAGCTGAAGTGAGTGGGCATTGCCTGCACCCCTCATTCTCCACGTCTGCAGTCAGAAAGGCTCAGCAGGAGCCTTTGTCCTCTTCCTATGGTACCACAGTAACAAGGCCACACATCTCGACCTGTCCTCTCTGGTACAAGTGTCCAGGGAAGCAAGAAGCGATCTGTGGTAGCAAGGAAGCAATTACAATGGTTGTATGGTTAAAATGGGACTTGGGCAGAAAAAAAAAAATTGTGCTCCCTGGCATTTATGCAGCTAAACTTGTTCTAGTTGAACTCGTGCCAGCTCCTTGGAAGTGAGGGACAGATATAAGAAACATGGGAGCCGGGCTCGGTGGCTCAACCTATAATCCCGCGCCTTTGGGAGGCTGAGGTGAGTGGATTGCCTGAGCCCGCGGGTTCGAGACCTGCCTGGGCAACTTGGCGAGACCTCATCTCTACAATAAATTTTTAAAAATGAGCCGGATGTGGTAGCGCGCGCCTGTACTTCCAGCTCCTTGGAAGGCTGAGGTGGAAGGATCGCCGGAGCCCAGCAGGTCGAGGCTGCGGTGGCCGGAAGCGGCCACTGCACTCCAGTCTGGGCGACAGAGTGAGACTCCAACTCAAAAAAAAAAAAAAAAAAAGAAACATGGAGACTTTTCAAGAAATGAAACTTCTTCACTGCCATGCCGATGACGCTCGTTTCTGATATACTCAACTTATGGAAGTGTAGAGCAGGGTTTCCCAAATAAGGTGCCTCAGCACATAGATGTGTCCACACAGGAGTGCCAGCATTATGATCTCCACAACTCTCTGGACACATAAGATGTGTCTGGGATATGAGATGGACTTGAGATATCAGTGTAGATATATAATATACAGAATGTGTCTATACATCTCAGGAGACTATAAGGCTTTACACACCAGAAGGCTACAGATGTTAACTCTGCTCTTCTCTGGATGGTAGGATTATGGTATCTTTTAATCATTTTACTTATTTGTTTATTTTAACTTTTCAATTATCTATATAAATTAATCATGTAATCTTTCAACCCTACAAAATACTAACCAAAATGTTTAAATGAATTATATCAAGGTTTGGTGATTCAGCCAAAAAAACTTTATGTCTATATTATATTCAAACACTGACTTAGAAACCATTTTCCATGAGAATATGTTCTCTCTCTCTCTATTTGGTCAGTTAAAAAAATGACTATTTTCAGTCAACGTTGTCTCATTCCAAAAAAAAAAAAAAGGAAAAGAAAGGGGAAGAAAGGGAAACAGATGTCACAAATCAGAGAAATTGTTGCATCTTGATAGAATCACACCATTTGTTTTCTTTGCCCTAAACCTAAATAGCCAACACTTTTCATTTGCAGACACTCTCATACAGGTAACTTCCTGTTCAGGATGTGTTTGACAGAGATACTAAGAGAGGTCCTGTTGGTCAAATGTTAGCTCTAGTTGACCAGACTGTAAAGGACACTGATGTTTGGACCCTTGGAGGCCCCATGTGGATGCACTAGGCTAGAAGTTGGGAATTCTTGTTTCCCAGCAATTATAGTCAAGGAGTGATGATTGGATGTTTGTATTTTTTAGCACATTACAACTGCAGAATGTTTATGGTCATTCAAATTTGTTTGGTTTTTTTACAACAATTCTGTGAATACCTAATTTATTTTTGCCTGGGCTCAGATTCTGAAGGGGGCAGATGGGGGTGTGATATTTGCCTTCTTCTCACATAGGAATGCCTATAAACTAAATGAGATCGATATCATTTAGTTCTTTTGAGAGAAGTACTATTTTTGCCAGTCTCCAACATTATAAAATGCTTCCATATTTGGAACTGTGGCATTTTGTACTCAGAGGGAATTTTTTTTAAAGAAATTGTCTGGTCTAGTTCCTTCATTATACAAATGAAAAAAATTGAGACCATCACAGGCAAAGGAAATACCCAGAGTCACAAGAAGTAGTCAGTAGCTGGGCTGAGGCCAGAGCCCAGTTCTTTTTACTACTCAATACTCTATACTTTTTAACCTAAGATTTCTCAATTATTATGGGAAGTTAAAAGAATGTGGTTTCTAATCTATATTTTTTTAGGGGGGAGGGAATAAAGTGCCTGCATGAAGAAGGTATTTGATAAAGTTGCATATATTTACCTGAGGAATCAATAAAAAATGCATCACATTTGGAGATAGATAGACAGACAGACATGGGTAATATGTAGCTGGTGATAGCACATGTGTTTTGTCAGCATAAGGACTTGATTATCACATATCCCAGTCTATGTGGCTCTGTTCAGAAGAAGCAGCTCTGAAAGGAGTAACAAAGAATTTTAAGAAACCAAGAAAACATGCAGGCTGACAATTAAGTTTGCAAACTTGCCTCCATTTGCATGCATTGGCAGCACTATACAAACAACTCAGTAAGGTTTCATACCCTTGGTATATCACTGTCTCATCTCACAGCAGTGTTCATGTCGACATATGGTGGTATCTTGTTGAGTGGCGTTCATTATTATTTTTGCATGTTTTTGTGTGCCATCACGAGAATGTTGGAGCCTGAAGTAGAGCAATGAACAAACATTAAATTTCTTGTTAAACTTGTCAAGAGTAGAAATGAAATCAGGGACATGTTAGTACAAGTTTTTGGGAATAATGCCATGAAGAAAATGACAGTGTACAAATGGATGAAACATTTTTCTAAGGGGAGAGAAAGCATCACTGATGAAGAGAGGTCTAGACAGTCAGTAACGAGCATAACTGACAAAAACATTGCAAAAATTCGCCGAATTGTACGTCAAAATCATCAGCTGTCTGTGAGAAGCATAGCAGATCAAATAAACATTAATAGTGAAACAGAAAAATCTTAACTAAAAATCTTGGCATGAGAAAGGTGTGTGCAAAACTGGTCCCAAAGGAACTCTTGCATCACGACAATGCACCAGCTCACCCAGCACTGTCTGTGAGGGAGTTTTTAGCCAGTCAACAAATAACACCCTCCCTACTCACCTGATCTGGCCCCAATGGCTTTTTTCTTTACCCAAAGATAAAGGAAACATTGAAAGGAAGACATTTTAATGACATTCAGGATATCAAGAATAATATTACAATAGCTCTGATGGCCATTGCAGAAAAAGAGTACGAAAATTGCTTTTGACAGGTGAATTGGCCACTGGCATCAGTGTATAGCTTCCCAAGGGTAGTGCTTCAAAGGTGACCATAATGATATTCAGCAATAAGGATTGTAGCACTTTTTCTAGGATGAGTTCATGAACTTAATTGTCAGACCTTTGTATACTCCTTTTCAGTAGAAATTTACCAGAATTGTTGAAGTAAGAAAGCCATACACATCTGTGTGTGTTTTGATATTGGTATAGTATTGTTTGTGGTAATTCTTTCTTTAGTCATGAAATATGTTACTTACCATTCCACATGAGTGTTTAAATATAGTGTAAAAAAGAATCTTGTTTGTGGTAATCTTTGTTTAGTCATGAAATATGTTACTTACCATTCCACATGAGGTAAATATAGTGTTAAAAAGAATCTTGTTAAATTAGCATAAATCACAGAACAAGTATAGTAAGAATACTGCCCAAGTAATTATGCAGTATATCTTTGTTTTAGATTTGTTGTTTCCAAGTTTCTCATATTTCGTTTTGAAAGAGTAATCTAGAAAACATTAAGAGAACTTCCATATAAGTGCCTGAGAGAGGTGACTTTACCAAAATTGAGTAAAAATTCAGAGATAAATAAAATAAACCTGGGTTAATTCATAAATAAGTTACAGAAATTACCGTGGTTTTTTTCTGTTTCCATTAGTTGGCATATCCAGTAGGAAGTTAAATTTCTTTTTTTTTTTTTTTGCATATAATAGAATGTGTTTTCCTAATCACCTTTTCTACATATTGAACAACATCTTGGTCATAATCATGGCATATGCTACATTGAACCTATAGTGAAAATCATTCCTTTTTTTCCCCACTTACAAGAAATTTCACTTCTACTTTGAATAAAGGACGCATTTAAAGTATAAATTAAAATGTCAGATCTGAAATCATAAAAATCCTAGAAGAAACCTCAGGAAAAACTTTTCTGGACATTGGGCTGGGTAAAGAATTTATGGCTAAAACTCCAAGAGAAAACGTAATAAAAACAAAAATAAATGAGTGGGATTTAATTAAACTAAAAAGCTGCACAGGAAAAGAAATAATCACAAGAGTAAACAGGCAGCCTATAAAATGGGGGAAATATTTGCAAACTACACCTGACAAAGGACTAATATCCAGAATCTACAAAGAACTCAAACAAATCATCAAGAAAAAAACAAATAACCCCATTAAAATATGGATAAATAACACGAACAGACATCTCTCAAAAGTAGAAATATAAATGACCAACAAACAAATGAAAAAATATTCAGCATTACTAATCAACAGGGAAATGCAAATTAAAACTACAATCAGATATCACCTTACACCAGTCAGACTGCCATTATTAAAAAATAAAAAAAAAAACAGATATTAGTGTGGATGCAGTGAAAAAGGAACACTTATGCACTGTTGGTAGGAATGTCAATTAGTACAACCTCAATGGAAATCGGTGTGGAGATATCTCAAAGAACTAAAAGTAGATCTACCATTCGATCCAGCAATTCCACTACTTACCCAAAGAGAAAAGAACATGTTATACAAAAAAAAAAAGACACCTGCACTCGTGTGTTTATCACACCACAATTCACAGTTGCAAAGATATAGAATCAGTTTAAATGCCCATCAATGGATCAGTGGATAATGAAAATGTGGATAATCAGTGGATAATGAAAATGATGCACATGCACTCACACACATACACACACTGTGAAGTACTATTCAGCTATAAAAAAGAATGAGATAATATCTTTTTGCAGCAACTTAGGTAGAATTGGAGACCATGATCTTAAGTGAAGTCACACAGGAGTGGGAAACCAAATACTACATATTCAATTACTTATAAGTGGGGAGATAAGCTAAGGGTTTGCAAAGGCAATATAGAATGGTATAATGAGCATTGGAGACTCAGAAGGGAGAGGGTAGGAAGGGGAAAGATTAAAAAAAAAATCATCTACTGGGTACAATATGCACTAATGGGGGTGCTGGGTACACTTAATGGCCAGACTTCTTCACCACTGTACAAGACTTCCATATAACCAGAAACCATTTATACCCCTAAAGCTATTGAAATAAACAAATTTTTAGTAAATAAAGATAATGTCTATTAAATTTGTGTAGGTTCATATACAAAATAAAATAAAATAGCAGTCAAAACAACCTGACTCAAGTTTGCAACAGAAAGGATTAATTTAGTACAGTTCACTTAAGTATGCAAGAAGCTTTTCTTACAGCACTTACAGATGTTGGCTTCAATCATCAAGGAAAAACAATTGAACCAGACATTAGAGGAGCAAAGGGTTTCTGTACATATCTGTTATTGATGATTTCGTTGATTTGATTCTTCTCTTTCTCGCCTACGTTCTCAAATTAGGCCTTTGCCTTCAATTAGATTTTATATTCATTAAATACAAACAATAGATGTCTTAGACTGGATACATATTCAAAAATTCACATTTATATAATCTTCCATTTTCAAATTACAAGACTAACTGTATTTTATTGCACATGCCTGTGGTGCCCTAGTTTGGCGTCTGCTTTAATTCTCAATAACATTCTAATAAAACCATTGCAGAGAGCAGAACTAACCATAAGGACATATACAATGTCACAAGAAGGTAGAGTGTATGCCACATGCCTTGTAATAATATATTAAATAATTGAAAATAGGATTTTTATGTAGAAAAGTCAAAGCAGTTCAAAGAATTCTATATGGAGTCATATTTCTGAATGTGAAAGGTTTATTTTGTTTACTTATCTGTTAAATGCTCACAGACTTACCAGGGCCCAGTCCGTGCTTTTTTTCTATATTAGCAAGAGAAAATCTTAGAAGTCAGTCTTAAATGTATGCCCCATCTTTTAACTACAGAGTTCCCTCTCTCACTCTGGTGTTGTCCCATGATATTTACTGCTTTCTGCAGTCAATATAGACAGACTTGAGCCAACTTAAATGTTGCTTCAATATTTACCTACTACAAAGAAAATTCCATTTGAGAAAACCACAGACTATAGTCATTCCTGGAACAACCAAGATGTGTTTATTACTGTTGGAAAGAATTATTTAAAAAGTCTGTCTCAATTCAGAGGCATATGTATGTTTGAAATGCCCACACATCTAAGATTGTTCTTGATTAATTTCATGAAATGTTATTTTTTAATTAAGAGCATTTAAAATAGTTTAAATTTTAAATACACCAAAGATGATTAATTTTTATATAATCAAAGATGACTCACTTTTATATAAATTTGTGAATCAGAACAAATTCTTTATCAAGTCACACATCTCGCTTTCTATCTATGGGCATGGTATAAATGCTGAGAAACAAAGCAACCATAATTTAAAAGACCTGGTCTGTAAGGGAATTGCAAAGTAGGTAAAGTTTCTGTTCTGCTTCCTGTTATCTCCTCCTGTCTTCCTTTTAGCAAGTTCGTTCTTCTTACCTCCTCTCTTGCAAGGTACAAATGCTCCTGCTTCTGTCTTGCCCCCTCATGCCATAGGTTAAGAAACTTGGCAATGAGCCAACATAATCAAGCTCCACTAACCAGACTTCTCTTGATGATAGTGTTTAAGTTCTCTTCTCCAAACTCTTGTTGACAGAGCCATCACACCAAGACAGCTGTACAGGAGTGGTCCTGCAGGTGCTGGGTGAGTCCTTGTTAGTGACAGCGGCCTTGCAGTGCTGCTTTGGAAAGTTAACCTGGACACAGAGGAGTGGGTACCCACCCCAGCCAGAACGAACCAAGGGACTGTTGCCAAAGTCGAGACTCATCATTCTTCCCTTGGGACCTTGAATAATAGAGTGTGTTCATTTCTCACACTTCAGACTTTGTCTTGCAGTTACTTGAAATACTCACGTCTGTTTGCCACTTGATTGTGAAAATCCTGAAGGCATGAATTATGTCATATACCCAGCACAAAGAAGTGGGTGTGGAATGAATGAATCAGTCTGTCAGGCAATCACTTAATCCAGGCAGCAACAATGAGAGTATGGATTCAAAGGGTGACTGAGAATTGTAAGGAACAGATGCATGTGAAAAACAGGGAGGTAAACCTAAGAGAAAAGTGGATAAAACCAAGGAATTAAAATCCCCGAGGTCCTGGACTGAACAAAAGGGGAACCTGGGTGGCAGGGGTAGAAATGTAAACATGGGGAATGTGACAAGAGAAATCGCATGAGGGAACCTGACAGGTGAACGTTAGGCGAGTTGAATGAAAGTATGGAAGTAGTTTCTCAGAATCTTTTTCTCAAAGAAGTTGTCTCTAAAGTGCACCTCCATTTCTAGCCTCTCACGTCCCCCTTTTATCACATCTCCATCAGGTTCCTGGACGTCTGATTTCAGATAAATCACTTTTCAGCAGAAAAAACTCTTTATAGACCTAGCAGATATATTTTAAAGGACATTTGCATCAACTCTTGAAGGTCACCATCCTTCTGGATGGGAGGGAGAAAGGATGTCTGAGCCTGGTTCCTTGAGGAGACGCTTTCCTCTCCTGGAAGAGAGCACCTGCCAGCCGGGGTCAGCCCCACAGGCCTCGGTGTCTTTCAGAGGCACTATGTTTACATCAAAGAAGACAGGCTTTTACAGCTGTGCTGTTGGTTCTGCACCCTAAGCCACTACTGCAGATAGCTTCTTTAATTTCTAAAGAAATATTGTCCGAGAGAGTAGAGTCCTCTCGTTTCACACTCAGTCACCCTTTGCAGCACCAGGGCTGCTTGGGCACAGTTCTTCCTGTCTCATCAGCCTCTGGAGTCTCCAGCACGCCTCAATCCCACATCCTGCAAAAGTACTCAAGAAGGACTGACTAAGCTGAGTGGAAGACTCTCATATGCACCCTTTAAAGTCTGTGAGTTACAAAGAGAATACTGATAAATAATTCATATTGTATTTTTAGCTCCTCTTTCTCCAGAGTTTTGGAATGAGCTCCTTAGATTTCCCAAGGACTTCTCTGAAAGTGCCACCAGGTGATGGAATGCAAGGTACCTGCCGCGTGCTTCCTGGCATCCCTGCCCACTGTCTGATAACCCGGTGAATTAGGCTGCAATCTTGTCTCCATCCAGGCGTGGCACCCCTTGGATCAGAAGGAATGTCTAAAACACATTGATTGTGGCCAGAATAGTACTCTAAACTTCAGGAACATCCTGCCAGAGGCCTGTCCTTAGGAAATAGTCTCGCAAATTCCCCTTGCTGCCCCGACCTTCCATTGAAGGCCAGAAGACAGAGGTGGACAAAGCAAGCCCCGTACTTCCTAATGTTTCCTTCAGGCTATGCTTTTTTAGGGGTGATACCCTCTAGATCCTGAGAGACCTTATCTGTATGGAACATTAAAACTAGCTCCTCAAAATGATTGATAACCAGCCTCTGGAATGTAATCATGACCAAAATGTGCTCAGGCATCACCAGCCTCCTCCCACCCTTTTCTTTAAAATCCAAATAAAAACATTCAGCTCTACTGCCCTGACATGCCATGTAAGTGTGTTTGCAGACGGCCTTGGGTAGTTCTGTCCCTCTGGCTCCTCTAACTCTAATTCCTTACTTCTGGAGCCTCCACCATCACCCTGTCTTGTTAACACTCCCCACATTGCTCCCTAAACAGTGCAGTAGATTCCAAGAGATTGGAAATAATGGAGAAGAAACTGTTTAAAATTGAATTTCTGCATCATAGTTGTAACAGTTTATTAGTGATTTGTCACCATAAAGCATCTCTTACTGGCCATCCTTGCCCTGTTGCTAGGTTGATACCAGGAAGCAGTAGTCTCTTTAGAGGAAAGCTTCCATCAGCTATGACTTCTGAGTGCCTGGTATCCCAAAACTATCTATTGGTCTGACTCAGAGGAAACCCTCTACGGCCACATCAATTTATTTCATAACAAGCCCCTACAGTAAGATCCTTTCACTTCCTCTTTGTAACTTCCCAGTTCCTTATGGCCTTACTTTTCATAATAAAAAAATTCACTAATGTGTTTTCCTAAACTAAAGAGTTATTTCTCCAAAGCTGAATTTCAGCCTCTTACTCAATATGGAAATAGCTACAGCCAGTAGATGTTAATAGCAATTTTTCCTTCCTACTATGTGATAATTATTTTATTGGTAATTTGATTTCAGCGGACTGTAGTATAGCTCTGATGCTGTTAGGTCTTGGTTAAGGCATTAGTAACAGCGTTTGGACTCAGAGCACTTGTGTGTGCTTGGGCATTGTGTAAATGTGAACAGAGTTGTATTTCTGTCTAAGGAAAGTTGCCCAACCGACATCAAGATGCGTAACCAGGAAAACAAGACTGTAAATGATGGTCAAGAGCAGCCATGGGTTAGACATAACCATCCACACCCTCCAGCATGGCTAGGTATCACCCACTATTTTTTAACCACAGAATCAAATAGAAGTTTTTGACCCTGTGGATAAACATAGGAAAGTGTTAAATGAAAATTATGGTAAACTGGAATTGAAAAAAGAAAATCGGTCCTCCCTGTATTTTCCACACCGCTGCCCATTCTGTCCTGCCATCATTACCACACGAGGCTTATATGGAAGATGGTTTATTGTTACCCTTTTATTATGCTACTTCTAGAAAATTCAGCAAGTACCTATAGTCCCACCACCAAATCCATAATGCATGGTCAGCATTTAGTGTATTTCCTTCTAATTTTGTTGCCATGCACATCATTTTTCTTTTGCAAAATTGCATTTAAAGTGAATATAAGATTTTTTTTTTACTTCTACAAAGTATTGTCATAGTAGCTCAAACAATCTGTGAGAAAAATTACCTGTTACAATAGAAAAATGAGCAGCAGTTCAATAAAAGGAGTTCACTAAACAGTTTATCTACATTTACAGCCAGAAAAATTTTTTAAGTTCAACCTTACTAATGATCAAGAAGAAATCACTAAGAAATGCAGTTTCAAATAATAATTCAATATTTCTTCTACAGTCAGTTAAAAATAAAAATAAGAATATCTACTTCCAATGAGGAAATAGTGACATAATTGCTCTCATGCAAGGTTGGATTGAGTGTATGCCTCTAGGAGGGTATTTTCGCAAAGCTAATCAGCCTGGAAGTCTCTATACCCTTGATCCAGTAATTCTACTTTAAAAAAATCTGTGCTAAGGAATTTATTTGAGAAAGTTTCGAAGACTTCTTCATTATTATTTATTAGAGTGAAAATTTAGAAACAACCTGAATGCTACCTATTGAAAAACAACCAGATTTTGGTTTATTCATCTGAACAATGAACTATCTTGCAGATATTTAAAACATTTTAAAGGAGAGTTGCACACATGGAAAAATGGTTTACACTATATCAATAGGCTTAGAGGGTAAAGAGAAGAATATGTGTTCTAATTCTCATTTTGTAACTATTTCTGTTGTGTTCATAAGAGAGACGGGGACAGCAAGTACAGTTTTCACAGTGATTCCCCCTGGCTTATAGGACTGCAGATGATTTTTACTTTCTTTGTACTTTCCCATAGTTCCTACATTCTTTTCGATGAGTATTTCAATTGTGTACTGGGTGGGGGAAATCTTACTTACAAAGGGAATAAGAAGAAAACTGTATTCCCTTGCAACAGCTTCTGAGGCATTTGAACAATGCAAGATGGGAAAAACCTCAGAATATACAAGCCCTTTCTTCCTCCTCTGACTTTGGTTGATCCATTTGCCGACAAACTGCTGACTGTTTTCTCAAGAGATCAAAGAAATAAAACAGTCTCTGACTGGGCCTTTATTAAAGTTGTCTCAGCTTCCTTACAGCTGTTGCTCCTCCTCCTTCCTTCTCTGGCTTCCTCCCTCCCTCCTTTGGTGCTTTTTCCTGGGGCTGGTGGCTACATTGGTTCAGTGGTTGAAGTCATTCTTTCATAAATAATTTGTCAAGTGATTTGGAGCTTTCTGACAACAATGGCCTACAGTTTGCTGTAATAAACTAATGCAGTCAAGAGTCGAAATCCAGGCTGCTGGGTGACAGACCAGCATGTGCCTTCACTCTGCCCTGGTGAACATGTGGCTTAGGTTCTGCCAAAAGGACCCTTTCAATACTGCCTTGATTTATGCAGCCTTTTTACATCCAGTGAATTTTTTAGTAGTCAGCTGCCTAAAAGAGAAGAATGTGAAAGTAGGTTACAGTACATGGCCTTGATGGAATATTACGTAGCCATTAAAAATTACAGAGACTGAGTTGCAATATCAAAAAGTGTTACAAAAGAGAAACGGGAAGCAAATTAATACCTGTATATGGCTACAGCAACATAAAAATGTATTTGTATTGCAAGAAAATAAACAAAGCATGGAAAATAAAAATTTAATGACATGAAAATTATTATTTAATTCAGCAATAAATATTGAGCATTCACCATATGCCAGACACTGTGCTAGACCTGCGTACTTTTTTAAATGTTGTTTTGTAATATGCTAAATTTTAAGGAAGTATAAGGTAGGGGTGATGGAATTCACTTTTAAAAGATGTAACTATGGGCAGTTTGACTTCATCCCAAGGGGACACTCACTATGCCATTCTTTTCCTCACTGGTTGCCATTCTTTTCCTCACGTCTGCGGTGAGGAAAAGAATGCCTCATGAGGCAGGTGGGCTTTCTCCCTTTGCCTTGCACATTCCTCTTTCTTCCATGCACTCACCAGAGACTGAGCCCTGCTTTGCCAGGTTCTGCTTAGGGCTGGGTGATACAGGGGCCAGGATGACAAGGTACTATCCTCATTGAGCATCCAAGTAGTAGGAGAGACAGACATCAGATAAGAGAACAAGTACATTTGCTGTGTGATTTCAAGTAGTGATGCCTGCTGTGAAGACAAGTAAGGAAGAGTACAGGGGACAGAGAGTGAAGTCAAAAAGCAGTAGTTTATTTTCAGAAGAGTCAGGGAAGACTGCACTGAAAAAGCAGGGAAGCAAAGGAGTAAGCCATGTGAAGTCTGGGGAGGCAGCAGGAACAGTGCGTGCAAAGGCACTGGGGCTGAAATGGGTTTGGAAATACATTCAGAGAGGTAGGGAGGGGCTGGAAAGTGTAGGACTATATGGGCCACAGTACGGTGACTGTTCTGTGATGGCAAGTTGCAAGGGGCATGACAGGTTTACTTGTGTAGGAAGCGATCTGACTTTTTGTGAGAATGGCCTGCCAGAGAAGAGGGGAAGCAGAAGGCTGCTAAAGGTTTTCAGCAGTCCAGATGGAAGGTCAGGTGGCTTGGACCAGGAGGGTGGGCACAGGCATGGAAGCTGGGGAGAATAGAGGGGATCAGGATCTGCCCCGGAGGCAGAGCACACAGGGCATGCTGTGTAGGGTGTGAGGAAAAACCAGGAGACTAGGTTGGGGACTGAGCAACCAGGCGAATGGTGTTGGCATTTTCTGGCAGGAAGAAAGAGCGGGTTTTATTATTTCTTTGTGAAAATGTTCCTAGCTCTGCTCCCTGTCTGGAAGCTGTTGCTGACTCCCAGAATTCCATAGCTGTGTCTTCAAGTCAGGAAGAGGATTTCTTGGGATGCTAGAGTGATCATCTGCCTGGCAGCTGGGAGGCCTGAGTCTAGTCCACCTCAGCTACAAAATAGCAGGTTGATCCAGAACACACCACTTTGCCTCTGGGAATGCAGTTTCTCATGTATCTGCCTGGCCTGTCTTTCAGAGCTTTGTGAACCACTTAAAGCTGAAATCAGGTACATGATGGTGTCATCACTGTTACCTGCACTCGCATGCATGAGCATTGTGTTTAGAACTGAAGGATCTTCCCTGGTGTGCCCACTCTGTTACCAATGCCCACCGACTTGCGCCTGGCCCCTTGCCCAGTGCTGCTGCACACTTGATGTCCGCCAAGCCCCATGCACTAGTATACAGATCACAGCACAGAAAGCGGGAAACGGAGGGCTGTTCTCATGAATTCCTGAGTATCCAGAAATTGGAATCTGCCTGTCATTCTCTGAGGAGGCTTGCCAGCTGAGGTGATTTGTTTGTTTTCATTATTGCTACCCTCCTGTGTTAGCAAATGCTATACTTTCACAGGACATTTCCATCACCCATCGACCTTACTCTAGATTAAGCCAGCTATGTGAAGGAAAAGCTGCAGTGAGAAGCTAGCTTCACCCCCCCAAGCACTGCTCTACTCAATCAGAACTTCCAGTCGGGAAATTTCTTTCCTCTCTCCCTCTTAAATACTATCGTGAAAAGTCTCAGTACCTGCCACCTACAGGAGACATCACTGACATTGAAAGAAGAGGTGCAGTGGATTTTGAAAGGACAACTTAGGAAACTACTGTAAGCCATCAGATTTTTTCTTGCTAACAGGAGCATAATTCTATTATATCTGTGAAAGGGCTCTATTAAGTTTCATAACTTCCAGTACTCTGTTTAAACTTTTGAAGTCATTCAAATTGCCAGGTCATCAGCCAGGGAAAAATGTATAAATCTTTCTCCATAGCAGTTAAGGAAAAAAATTAAGTGGAGCCAGAGAATAATTCCTTTTATGAATTCTTTTCTTGAAGTAAGGAAACTCAGAATCCTTGACCCCTGACACCATAGAATCCAGGGAGGCTCAGGACATCAGTGTGCAGGGTAGTCACGTGTAACTATGAGCCCATGGCAGAAGGCCTGTCACAGCCAGCCTGGGAAGGAGGCAGAGTCATCCAAAACACAGGTTTAAAGCAAAAGGAAAGGGGTCCTGCAGCCTGGGGTCAAAACCATTGTTGGTTTCTTCGTTTCTGCCACTTAGGGGAAGGATTTTTTTCCTCTCCATATGTATAATTACTTTTGCATAAAAGGTCTGTTATAGGTGAGCCAGGTATAGGAGCTGACATTCCCCCTTGGTTTCCTGTGAGCCTCTTTCTCTATTTTCCTCAGACCAGAGCACTGAACCAATTTGAGTCTGTAGATTCAACTATCCAATGACCGACTTAAAAACTGCCCTATCCAATCTATCCAGACCTCCTCAACTCTGTGGCAACAGAGGTGAGCAGTTAGGCCTCTTTGCGACACCCTGTGAGTCACTGTTGCAGTGGGGTGGTTTTCCCCTGGAGGTCACTGCCTGTTGTGTGGCTCTGTGAAGGAGGGACATTTCCAGGAGCCTAGGCGACTCTGCTCTCCAGAGTAGGGAGAACTCAGCTTGGGAGCAGTTTAACCAGAGTAACTCTGGCCAAGGCATTTTAGGTATTCCCTGAGTGGATAAAGCCCCCAAGGTTCCAACTATAGGCCTAGGTGCTGGACACAAGGGTAAGAGGAGCATGTTGCACCTTCTTTTGGCCTGACCACCACAGGCCTCAACCCGGGACCGGAGCTGAGGTAACATTCAGAGCCTTCCTGAAGAGGCTCATATTGGGCCCCTTCCTATTCAAGTCTAGTTGCCATGACAATATTCCTCCTATTTTAATGTGAGAAAACACTCCTTATATTAACAAGGAAAAAGGTTATTCTTCAGATTGAAAAATTTTAGGATATAGTTCCTACAATGCCACTGGAGGATATTTGGATCACTTTCTCCTGTCTCAAGATTCCTGTGTGAATGGTGAAAGTTACAACACCCAGAATCATGCTCGAAGAAGACTATGAACAATGAGACTTCTTCTCTGTTTCCCTTGCATTTCCTAGCACAATGCGTGGGCCACAGTGGGTACTCCGTAGATGTCTACAGGAGTCATGCAGATTTGAAACTGTGGATGATAGCAGTCTTTATTTCCATAAACTTCTTAAGCTGTATGAAATTGACCTTAACCTCAGCTTTCAAAGTAGTAACTAGCCCTTGGTGCATCCTTTGGCAAGCCACATATACTCCCTTGGCCTCCAGTTTCCTTTCTCTGTCTATCAAAAAATACTGGCTAAGTCTTCACTCTGCACCTCACATTGGGCTAGGCATTGTAAAGTCACGCTCAGAGCTGACTTTGATAATGGAACTTCTGAAAACTTTAGTTTGAAGTAAAATATACAAGTAGAAACGAATGGGCTTAAAATAGGTACTGCTTAATGTTTTGAAATGTTAATCTACCAACATTAGCAGAGGAATGCTAAAATTTTTTATAATGTGCAAAAAAACTACTGTAATAGAAGCATGGAAATGTATGTATACTAATATATTGAATTTATGTCTTGTGAGCATGTAGAATATGATGTGTGTCAATATTTTGGCATTCATATCCTTGTATGATGATCCAGATGTTTAAAGACCAAGTCAGTGGTGCTGTCACCAGGCCCACCAGAATGTTGCCAACCCTCCCAAGCTTTGGGGGGTAATCCCCTGGGTCTTTATCCTACCCTACTTTCCCCTTCCCCTGTTTTTTGCCACTGGAAGGGATGATCCTTATAAATTCAGAATAATCAATACTGTATTTCCCCTTTCCCATTCCATTGTTTTGTGTTAGACCCTATATTAGGAAATTTGCTTTTTCTAAAGTAAATATTAACAATAAGTTTTTATTGTACTTTTTGGCTCAGTAACATCCTGTTAGTTGACTTTATAGAGAGCAAATCCAGTCTGGCATTCATCTTTAATGACCAGGATAAGTGGTTTTAAGGTTAAACAGCCTAGAGACAACTGTCACACGTTGTCAGCTGAAATGGATGAAAGAGAAAAATCTGGCATCTGAAAAGCAACTTACAAGATGATCTAAATATTTTATTATATTTTTGGAGAACCCTCATTAGATCTGCCCTCTCCCCACTGACCCTGGAGCAGCCTGCTGATTTACAGGGAATCCATCGCTTAGCTTTTACATAGGGAAGGAGAGATGAACTAGTACTTCCCAAAGTGTGGCTGTAGAGTAGGATATTGATGGCCAAGGTGCCTAATGTGTTCACATTGTTCCTGCAGAAGTTTCGCAGTGCTTTGGGGAATGATTTATGCTTAGCAGTTGGAAAGTAACCTGTTTCCAAATAAACCTAGAGTAAAAATCTAGTTATCTGTTGCTGTGTACCGCAAAACTCTGTGACATACAGCACTGATTTTATTTTGTGCTTGTATCCTTGCCTCTGTTCTGCGATGCTGGGGCCTTGTCTACGAAGACATAGACATTGGGAGTGGCTTGATGTCTGTGTTGGGTTGAGGCTTTTTCACTTATACATCTGGCGGTGGACATGGGCCATCTTCTGAGACTTGCTGGGATTTTGGCTGGAGAACACACAGCCTCTCCAAGTGGCCTGGGCTTTCTCATTACAGTGGCTTCTGGATTGTGAGACTCCTTATGTGGTAGCTGATGGCTTCAAGAGTGAGTATGCCAGTCAGCATTTGGAAACTATGCAGTCTTTGTCACCTACACTTAGCATCACTTCCACTGCACTGTGTTAGTGGGAACAGTCATAAAAGCCCATCCATTTTCAAGGGGAGGGGACATAGCTTGCACCCCTCAAGTGGAGGATTGTCAAAGTCACTGTGGAAGATCATGTAGTGTGGAAGATAACATTGCCACTATATTTGAGAGATTGTGTTGTGCTCCATGTAGAGGTTTCTGTAAGAAATAAAATAAGTTGGGTTCCCTAGCTAAAACTCATCACACTTGGAAATGTTATATAGGCATAGCTAATCCTGTAGTTTTGCTTCCAGTGGCTAAGATTAGTGTATGTATGCTAGGCCTGGTGCCTGACCACTATTAACAGTGGGTAACCAATAGCAGTATTTTCTGGCTACTTGGAAATTGAAATTTAACCACAAAAGCTACTGCCACCCTGAATTAATTACGTCAAGACACTTTATATCTAGGCTAGTTTTTTTTTCCCTTAATAATAGAAGGTTGCAGTGATTAGAAATTATGGAGAAAGTAGATTCCTTCATATAAAAATTGTTTAAAATTTCTCTATACTCTTTATTTTGGCCCTGTGCTAAAGTAAGAAATTTTTTAAATGAATGAGTTATTCGAAGGAATTCTTATATTCCATTTTTAATCTATGTAACCATGTTGAATAAAATCAGATAAGAGGCTGAGTGTGAATATTCAGTATACACCTTCAGTTAGGTGGGTATGTATATATCTCTCATCGTATTCTAAAGGAGTTGCCACTGTGAAGTGCTTTTGTGTTCTCGTTTAACAGAGGAGAATGCTTATGTGAAATGCCATGTAAGTTTTTACACTTTTATATCTTGTCTCAATTCTGGTTTTTGCTCTTGATAAGTTTTTTCTTTTCACTCTCATGAAAGTGAGGGGAAAGACATTGTACTTCCCAAAAGCTGTGTGCCTCTATAGCCTTCACTGGATTTGCCCCAAATCTTTTCAGTGAGCTCAAATCCCAGAATAATTGAAAAATCTCTTAGATCCCAAAGTAACCTAAGATGTGTGCTAAGAATTAATCCTGCTTTATGGGAAATCACACGGCAGGAGCGTTTGTAGAAGAACCATAGTAAGCCAGGTACTGGACCCATGGGTGTGTGCTGTCATTCTCAGTTTATCTCTGCCTTCCAGAGAAACATGAGTTTACTGCAGATCTATTACTCATTCACTGGAGCTGCTAAGTGATGACACAGCTTAACATTTAGGGAAACAAAGCTACCATTTATTGAACACTTCCTATGTGCTGTGCACTGAGTGATAATTACTTTATTTGGTCTTGACAATAATCCTTTAAGGTAGCTTTTATTATCCCAATTTTACAGATAAGGAAATTGAAGTTCTGAGAGGATGAGTAACTTGTAGAAGGTCATACCATATGGAAGTAATGGAGCCAGCCACTCCAGCTATTGTCAGCCAATTATACACATTAAGTTAGAAGCAGTTCTTCCTTTCTCAGAAAAGTAAATCTAATGGGAAACTCAGAGTGATGAATGTAGCCACATACAAATTTCAAACTGTACCCACAAAATTGGATCAAGGATGTTTGACCAACTAGAGGGATGGGGATAGACAACTACCAGGCCATTGATGAAAGGCCAACTTTTAAAATGTAACAAAGAGCTCTTAGCATTCAGTGAACATGAGAAGTAGACTGCTGTTAACAGAGGACAGGGTGCTCAGCCTCACTTGTGATTAGAGAAATGCAAATTATTAATTACGAATTGCACTTTTTCAGCTGTAGAGCAGGCAAAGATTTTAGAAGATAACAGTGCTGTTAAGCACATGGCACAATGGGTACTACCCATTTACGCTATTTGTGGACATGCAAATTGGCACAACTCTTCTGGAAGGCAGATTCACAATATATATAAAAACTGAAAATATAAATACCCTCTGACCCAGAGTTTATTTATCCCACAAATATCTTAATGCAGGTATTCAAAGATCTGTGTACTGGTATGTTCATTGCAGCGACTTCAAGATGTATTTACTGGTGTATCCATTGCAGTGTTGCATATGATGCCAGAAAATATATTCACTATTCTTTTCATCAATAGAAGACTGATTAGGTAAATTATAGAATGTTTATGCTATGGGGCACTAATAGCTGTTATAAAGTGTTCTACACACCAACAAGTAAAGACGACAAAGATATATTGAAAGAACCAGTTATGCAACATTCTGTGGATTAACCCATCTTCTGTTTGTATAAACATGTAGACTTTTGTGCATAGAAAATATCTTAAAAGATACAAAGGAAATTGTTAGCAATTGCTATCTCTGCAACTGAGAACTGAAATTGGGGGTTATCTTCTACTTTTCAGTTCATATGCATACAATTTAAACTTTTAAAATTTTAAATATATTATTTTTACAAGAAAATGCAAATTTTAAAAAATACAGTATGGAAAACATTCATTTACTGGGACCCCGTTTGCAGGAAGCAGCCTGTGTAAGTGAATCATCCCGTGTTAACAGAACTTATCCAACCATAGAGAGCAAACATAAATGACTTAATAAGCAATGAAAATAATAAAAATTTTAGTAAAACCAACTCAAATCTCTTGGGAATGAGTTTCTCTGGCTAGATGAGTTTTTCAGCCTAGCAGAAATAGGAAAAAATAGAGTTTTTGGAAGTTTACTTTCTGAGATCATGTCCAACTCTGTGTATATGTTAATCCTTTTTTTTTTCTATTTACCAAAGAGTTACATTCATTGCCAAAATCTGGAAAAGGCCTATAAGCTAAGTGGGCTTTATTTTTAACAGGCTGCCAATTTAGACACAGATAACAAACACAAAATTCTAAGTAAAGAGAGCAAATTGATGACTGAACTGACGATTGATTAGAATGAATTTTGACCTTTTCTGAATTGAGCTATATAAATGGTGAAGGAAACAGACTGATAAATGAAGATTGAGCAATGAGAAAGGAATTAAAGCCAGTCTTAGAAAAGTATGTCCAGTTAAGATGGAGTCACACCTGCCACTGAAGTGAATTCTAAACCAGCTTGCACAACCCTTTGGAGATGAAAAGACATCTAACTCTTTCATTTTACAAATGAGAAATTTGGGTCCAGTTTATTCATTAATTCAATTTTAAAGCATTAAGCATCCAATGCAGCACTCTTTCTACTTTCTGATCCTGTCTGATGCAAGATGAATGTTTTCCTAGGACATTGCTCATTATCCACTTGAGAAATAGGAATGGCTTTCAGCAAACA
The DNA here is from genome assembly GCF_000164805.1 of Carlito syrichta. Classification (NCBI taxonomy): domain Eukaryota; kingdom Metazoa; phylum Chordata; class Mammalia; order Primates; family Tarsiidae; genus Carlito; species Carlito syrichta. The sequence goes on from NW_007253251.1 coordinate 99,452, forward strand.
AAGACAAAATCATGAGATACAACTAAAATTGATGATCTGCCTTTGAAGTGGTTTAAGGTCATTATTTTAATACCTTGTTCACACAGGACTTGTTTTACATTCATTTGCAGACTTCAAATATCTCATTTCAGGGTGAAGTTTAGCTGAGTGACACTGGAGCCCTCTGAACTGTTTTTGCTTTGTGCGGAGTAAGAGGTCTGAAAAGAGTATCAAGCTAAATCCTTAACTTAAAAGCAACACTTTTTTTTTTAATTAAAAGAAATACAGTAATACTTGAATCTTCTTCACCACAGATTAGTGTCATGCTCTTTAGGTAGAACTCTGAATGTAGAAGACAAAGTAGAAAACAGAGATGAAAATCCAATAATAATGTCGAGTTCTCAATTGCCATTATATGAGGGGGCAAGAGAGAAAAGATAAAACCCCACAGCCAAAAGCACTTCTTTCCAAAATATCTGATTTAGAGGGAAAGCTTCAGGTACTTAGGAACCCCTCTGAAACAGGAGGCCTTGCCAAGTGTCCCCAGTGGTTTTGGAGTTAGGTGAGCCGTTAGGATCAGGATGCTTAAGCACTGTTCCCTATACACATGGAATATGAGCAGTTCTGTCACAGGCTCACCAAGCTGCTAGGAGCCTCCTGTTACCTCTGCACGTTCCTGGGACTGACCCACAGGGTGTGGAGCTGCTTGACTGGTGAGTAAGTCAGGATTAGCCAGGGTTATGTTGCAGTGACAAATAGTCTCTGTGATTTCACCCAGCAGAAGTGTGTTTCTCACCCTAGCCCCATGTGGGTGGAGTGCCCTCCATAAAACGGGGCCAGACTGTGGGAGCTCTGCTCTCTCAGTTGTTCCTGGGGCTGCTGGGTCACAGGGAAGGAAGGTACACCACCTGGTCAGAGCCAGATATGTGCCCTCCCAACTGCAAAGGGATGGGCATGGGCAGTGCCCCCAGGTGTGTGGAATGGCATGGGTTAGCCACAAAGTCTCCTCCACAAGAATTAGAAGTCAGACATGTGTTCACGCCCCACTGTGTGGTATGGTAGCTCAGACTGCTGGGAAGGACCAGATAGCCAAGGAGATTGTAGTTTTATAGGGTCTTTTAGATCTTAGTAGGGCCTTTAACAAGCCTACCCTAGCAGTAGCCCCTGTGGATGGCATTAGATATGATAGGGTTGCTTCTCTTCGGGGAGCTTGCTACTAGGAATCATCCAGGCTTCTCCCACCCATCCCTTGGTCTCGCATTAGCTTCCTTGCTCCCCTACCTCATTCCTTCCCCTTTAAGTCTAGCAGGATGCTGGACTCTTCTTTGGCTAGCTCAGCATTGTTTACATTGCTCCCTCACACATAAACATTTGGAGGTTTCCATTGTCTATGGTTTTGTGACTCAAACTAGTCATGAACTAGCATCAGCATCAAGTGGGGTATTGTTAAAATGCAACCTTTCAGGTGCCACCCCAGCCTATGGAATCAGAATCTACATCTTAGCAAGATCCCAGGACATCTGTGTGCAATTAAAGTCTGAAAGCACTTATCCATTGTGTTGGGTCTCAAATTTGGTAGCATATTTGAATTACCTGGAAAGCTTTAAAAATTCCTAATCCCCAGTTTTCGGATCTGGAGTGGGGCCTTATATCAAGAATTTTAGAGCTCCCAGGTGATGCTGTTGTGCCTCACAGATTGAGAGCCACTACTGTTCAGGAACTCAAGTGACATTCCTGACCATCTTCAATGTGCCTCCAAAACCTTCCCAGTGCCATCTTTCATTCCAACTTTATGGGACTGACCTCTAGTCCCCCAATACACTCTATGCTCTTCTAGAAAGTGTTTCACTTATTACCAGAAGTCATCAGCATTGTATACTCCTCCTCTCAATACAAGAAAACACATCTAAATTTCACTTTGAAAATACAGCCGGGCTCGGTGGCTCAGCCTGTAATCCCGCGCCTTTGGGAGGCTGAGGTGAGTGGATTGCCTAAGCCCACGGGTTCGAGACCCACCTGGGCAGCGAGACCTCATCTCTACAATAAATCAAAAAATCAGCCAGGCATGGTAGCACATACCTGTAATTCTGGCTACTCGGAAGGCTAAGGCAGAAGGATCGCCGGATCCCAGCAGGCCAAGGCTGCGGTGGCCGGGAGCAGCCACTGTACTCCAGTCTAGGTGACGGAGTGAGACTCCAACTCAAAAAAAAAAAAAAAATGCTATTACTACAAATCACAGAGATACAAATACATTCATTTACTAAATTGTATGTTTAATATATTTCTGATTAGTAAAATTTAAGATTTGAGTCCCCCAGATGACAGCCTAAGGATGCCTTCCTATATTGCCATGTTTCTTTTCTTGTTTTATTCTTTATTGAACATCAGAAAAATGGTCGATAATTAAAATAATGTGCTTGGTTTCATTTAGTTTCACTCTGAAGGTTATAAACTGAAGCACTTTTTAAAAAATACATGCTGGAATAGCAGTGGTAATCTGCTTTTAATTATTCTCACTACTTCAACTCAGCTTGAGATCAGTGACACATATTTGAGAAACACCTGGCTTTGGAGACAGAAGTCAAGATCCTTGACCTCTGTGATACCTTTTCTGATGACATGAGGATGCCACACACAGGCCAGGCTCTGTCTGCCTGCCTGGCACTTCACAAACAGAGCCTCATCCTTTTGGAGAGCATTCCTTGGTCACTATGACACCTTTTATCATAGAACCATGACCATGGGGGTATTTTTTTCCTCAAATAACATCAGATAAATACTTCCCTTAATGTTTTTATTCGAGCAAGGTGTTAATTTCCAACAAGACTTTTATGTGCACAGCCAGCAGCAGCTGCTTTTTCACGTGAACATTAAACAAGATTCAAGGTATGAAAAGTGTACTACAAAGGGCCCAGAAAGATCTGTGGGATTTGGTGGGCTGTGGCAGACAAATGGCCTGCCATTCTGTGAGAAGTGTGCAGCCAGCACCGAGAGGCATGGGATCTGCTAACTTATCGGGATTACCCAGGCTCTGCCTCTAGCAGCCCCTGGAGAATTAGAGTCTGTGCAGGCATCTCTCTGCAGAGGCTGGTAATCAGACAGTAGAACCGCAGTATTAGCAGTGTCACCTGATCCACTGTAAATCACCTCTGCCTCCAGGGCTGTCACCGCATAGCCGGGAGGCGTGGGGCATGCAGCACTGGGAGTCATACCATGACAGTATGAAATGTGAATATGAAAGCATGCACTGGTGCCTCTGTGCTGGGCTCTTACTGGGACTCGGACACAGCAGTGACTCTGGCCAGGTACAGAGCAGAAGGCTCTACTAAAGTGTCAGAAACCAGATGGCAAGTTCTCTCTCACAGTTGTTTTAAATGCTGACATCAAGAACTGAAATTTTAGTGCTATCAGGACTTTTGTATCTCGTTATCTCTGGCCTTACCCCTAAATGAACAGTAGAGAAGAAGAAGAAATAGGCATTAAAATTAACTAATTTAAAAGCAGGGAGCAATTAACTTTATGTCAACTCTAAGACAGTGTTAGTAAATAAAAAGGCTAATTGAAACTCTCTGTATTTGAATAAGAATTTTTTATTAGTCAGTTATATTGTGCTTTAATGGGTTACTCATGGCATGTGGTTAAGTTGTGAGTCTCTTCATTACTCATTTTTATTAACAGCAAATATTAAAATAGATCTTGGGAGCAATAATGTAGGTGAGAAATAGATGAGTGGTTTCAATGCAAAATACAGCAGTATGTGTATAGATGCATACTTATGCCATTTTCAAGTTTATATTGACTATTTTTTAACCTAGTCTGACCTTTCTCTGACTTTTGTTTTATTATACTGTTGTTCTTGATATCCTTCCCCAAATTGGAATTTTGATGTAACTTCTAAAAGTTATCCAAAAAACTAAGACTCTGAAGGCCAAAGATGTATACACCTTTTAAATGTTTCACTCAGAGTGAGCAAATGAACAGCAAGAAAGAAAAAAAACCTTTAGCATTTTTCTTCCTGTTAGAAATTGTTTTAGGCTTTTAAACTGGAATACCGGAAAGTAAAGTATTTCAAAGTGTTCCTTTAACAAAATGTATACTCACTCAGATATCTAGTAGCATTTTTTTTTCAGTGTTACAAAAGTAGACTTTTACCTGCAATGCATGCAGAGGAAATGGCATCTATTTTGTATCAGCCTCAGTTAATTGGAATGTTCTATGAAGTGTATGTTTTGACTAGTTCAATATTTTTATTAATGAGAATCAATACAAAAACCCTTTTACTAATTCTGTTCTTATTGTTTACCTTTCTATTATGTGTACTTTTGGCCCTACTTAGAATAGTTAAAATATAACTTTAATCTTTCTTTGATAATTGAAATGTTCTAATGGACTATACATTAGAACATTCACAAATGTTTCTAGAATTTGATGGGAAGGTAGTTAACTAATATAATGAATTAGTGTCAATCTAGGCAAAATTGGATTGTCCCTAAGTCACTTGGGGAGTTTTGTTTTATTTGTTGAAAAACACTCAGTCTGAAAAAATAAATAAATAAATGAAATAAAAACAACCAGTTTGACATATTCTACAAATGAAATAAGGCAGCAAAATAAAGCTTGTCTGAGGATTCTGGTTACTTGGGTTTTATAGAAAACTAAGCTTTTGAGTGAATTTATTTTGGTTTTCTATTCCCTTTTATGTCTTCCATGTCCCCAAACCTTTAGGGCTGGGGAATGACTCAGGCTAGAGGGTCCTGGGGATGTTCAGGGAGGGTAACTGGATGTGTCTCTCATGTCACTGTCTTCATAGTCACCCCTTGGGGACACCAGGAAGGGATTGTGGCAGAATCCCCACACACACTGGCTTGGTTTATGGGTATTGGCTTTTCAGTGTTTATGAGATCCTCGTGCTTCAAAGTGAATCAAGGTCTTCTGCCATCAGTCCCTCTCCTCATCCCACACTCCAGAGGCAGCAAACAACTTTCCGACTTCCCTCACCATTGATTTGTTTTGCCTGTTCTCATGCATCATATAAATGGAATTGTATTTATTTGCCCCCATGAGTTTTGAAATGAGGGATGAGCTAGTATTTATTGCCTCCTGATAGTGACCTTGCCAGTAGAGAGCCTCCCTGTGATCTCAAGGACTGACCTAACAGATCACCAAGATATGCATGTTGAAATGCCTAAACCTATCGCTGCATATCACACTTTCACCTTTCAGGATAGGATGACAGCATTTCATCACAACCCACAACTGAACCGTGCAAACGGCTTCATCTCTGAGCGTTTACATCTTCCTTCACTCATGAGAGAATGAAAACAGGCAGCATTAAAGGGCAGAGTTACTAACTACATCTAAATGCTGCTATCATATATGAAGAAACAGAGAAATAGAGGCAGCCAGAGACTAGATCACGGATCCAACCATTGTTGTCTTTCTCCCGAGTTGACATATTTCACTTTCTTGCTCTTGGGTTGGTGGGGGGGGGGGGGGACTCCTGCCCCTAAACTGAGAATCTGAGTGATTCCAGAAGTGGTTTCCGGTGCGAAATCTCACAGTGACCTGTGTGTATCAATCCCCACACCTACCGCATTCTGACCAAGCCACCAAGCACTTGCCCTAGGGCCAAACCACAGTGATTGATTGCTCTTTAAAATTTCTATTCTAGCAGGACCAGAAGGCAGCACTTAACTGTAGGATTCACAGGGGTGGTTGGCATTGACGGGGCTTTTTCTATGCCACATACCCTTCTCAGAGCTTCACCATACCCCAAGTCCCTCTTGCGGTACCCTGAGTAACCCTGTGACATGAGTCTGATTGCCATCTCTGGAGAACATTGAAGAAATGGAGGAATGGAGAGCTTAGTGACCCGCTCAGGGTAACAGAGCCATGACAGTGCCACAGACTGTGGGACCTGTGACTGTGTCTTGACCCCAAGCAGAAACCAGAATGTGGAACCGTGGCGTGAACTTACCATCCCTGCACAGTGCAGGTGCCTTTCTGGAAGGTTCTGGCAGATAGCAGCCAAAAGTCATGGACACTCTACAGATGGTTTCATTTTTGTTATCCAGTGTATCTTCACCTTTTAAAAAATCACCACATAGTCCATGTGTGTAACAAATGTCCATAGCGTGGACCTTGGACCAGGGAACCCTGGTCTAGCCTAAGAAGCTCTGAACTGCTTTAGCTGGGGTTGGCGAGCAATAAGAGTGAAAATATTTTCCTCCTATGAAAACTGAAGTGCCAAGGGTCCCTGTCTTGAAAAATGGGGAACGCCTTTTCCTCCTTCTTCTCTCCTTGCTGTCCTCCATCCATTTTTATAGAACCCCACTGCTCATGTGCCAAAGAAATCACTTGGACTGAGGCCCTGGACTTGCACCTTAGGGGACCTGCTGCAGCCGCTTCCTGACTGGCACCTGTCCTGTTGCTGACTTCCCTATTGCCCCCTGAAAGCTGGCTTTCCTGGGGGCTTGTCTTTCCCTCCCATCTCCCTCTTCCTTACCCATGACAGTTCCTGGCTCTGTGTCCCTGAGGCCCACTTTTCTCCTGCCCTCAGGCCCCCACCTCTAGCTGTCTGTGGATACACAGGCCTGTGTGATCCATCTGCTCCGTGGGTTAAATATGAATAACATGAGACTCATCTTTCTAAACAACTGCGCCTTCCTCGGTAACCCTCTCACTCCTTCCTTCCCTGTCCCCTTTCAGCCCACCTTCTCCTCTGGCCCGAGTGGACATCCTAGGGCAAGTACTTACTACCTCCTGCTTGAGCTGCTGCTTCCAGAGTCTCCAGCTCGTTTCCCTGTGCCTGTCTCCATACCTTGATTCATCCTGAACGGACTATCCAGCCACCCTCTCCAGAGGGCAGACTGACACCCACTGCTGAACAGGGCACAGTACTTATCCATTCTTCCTGCTGAAACCCAGTGGCTCCATCTGTCGCTCGAGGCCTTTTTGGTTCCTTCATATTCTCAACATTATTTCTTTCTGTTTTCCTCTTTGCACAGTCTCTGCTCGAGCCATGTGGAAAGTTCGCATTTCTTAAACTCCTGCATGCGCTGAATTCATCCTCGTCCCCCATGTTTCCCCATCTCTACATTTTGAGTCTTTGCCCATTGTTCACTGCCCATCTTGAAAGCCACCACCCACACTAAACCACCCCTCCCTTCCCAGTGTCCTGTGCTCACTATATCCTCTGCGCCTCAGTCACACTTTGACATTTCTCCTCATTGGTGACCAGTATCTTAGTCTTCTGTGTTCAGCAGTGACATATTTGTTTTCCTCTCTCTGTTAGAGGGTAGCTCTCTGAGGGACTGTGTCTTTATCATCATCGTGTCCCTCCCAGGTAGTTGGCCAATGGTCTATAGTTCTAGAATTGTACTAGGCCAGCACTGTCCCATAACTTCAGCCCCCTCCTCATTGCACTGCAGCACTGCTGACTTTCTATGGAATGGATTTGACTGACAGCCTCTGCTCCTCATCCTGCCCTGGAGTCCTGACAGTCACCCAAGGGGGTTCCTTTAAACCCAAGGCTACATCGACTTGTTGGGTTTCCAACAAGAAAGACTATATTTAGCTTGCCTTTGAATGAGGCCTTTGGCTACTAACCAGAGCAAGCCAGTTACTAACCGCTGGGCCTGTTTTAACTTTCTGTGTTGTTCCTCCTGGTTTATGACGGAGAAGTGCATTCAGCAACTCCTCCTTCTATTAATTCTTTTGCTACATCTCCAACCTTGAGATTTGCCAAATGTTGCTGGATCAAACACTCAGAATAGCATTGAGACAACGTTTTTCTGAGACTTTCATGCAGTTGTAGAAATTGTAGTCTTTCCATCCATTTATGAAGCACCTGTTGTTCCCATGCCACAGTCAGCAAAGTTGTGGTAAAGCCTGAGCAGAGACAACTTAGCTTTCTCAAGCACACCGTTGATGAACCAAAAGGTTTTGTTTTGTTTTAACAGAGGCACAATCAGCCTGGACCCTCGCTTGCTTGCTTGTTCTCACTCCCTCCTATTCTTTCATGTGCGCTTTTCCCGCTTTCTTTTATTAGAGGCCTGCTGGATAGCATCACTTTGTTGCCATATTTGCTAAAAGAAATGAATGTGCCCGTGCAGTTTCCTGTCAGTCCCTGTCTGGAGTTAGCAGCATGGGCCTCCTCAAGTCGTGCTGGCAATGCGGGTTTCACTCATAAAAACAGCTTCTCATTACCAGTTGGGGAACAGCTATTATTCCAATATTGCAAGGGTTTGAAAAACAAATTTGGCACCTGAGAATGAAGTGGCACTGGGACCTCCAACAAGGCACTAAGCATCAAAACATCTCAAAGCTAGTTCAACCCTCACTACTTGTGAACACATGACCTAGGGGAGGCAGGGAGGATTGCAGCTGGATCAGAGATCCATGCCTTACAGTCCAGACCCACAGACTTGCTTGGAGTCACCCAGAGGAAGGCCAAGACCAGAACCCAGGTCTTTGTGGGACTGGGCCAGGACTTGGGGCAACATCAGCCTTCCTCTTGTGTCGCATTTTCTGACACTAGTGTCCTTGTAAGTAGACCATGAATAACACTGTTTCTGCCTCCCTAGGGCAAATAAGAGAGCATGTACCAATTTACTCAAAATCCTGAGGCACTACCCTGCTCATGCAGAGCAGCTTATGTCCCTCCTTCCATGTGTCCGTCCCCCAGTGCACATTTCATGGAGCCACCATCTTGTCCCTTGTTAGGCTTCAGGGCCCAGAGATGATGAAGTGCAGGCACTGCCCTCAGGCACCTCGCAGTCCAAAACAGAAGACAAACATTTAACAAGTAGTAGAGTACGGTTGTGGGATCCCAAGGAAGAAGGGTATTGGCTACTAATTCATTACTGATGTGATAAATACTATGGGATTTTAGGGAGTGCTGACAGGAAGGAGGCATTGAAATTGAACCTTGAAGAATGAGCAAGAATTCCCCAGGTAGAGCAGGTGGGGAGGATGTTATGGCTTCATGTCATTGGTAGAATGAAATCACACAGACCTGGATGTGGTGATGTGTTTGTAGAGCAATGAACAATCTGGCATGGATAGGAGAGCTTTTTACCAACATTGTCCTGCAGATAATGAGCAGTCATTGTAGGAATAACAGTTCAACTTTGTTAGAAGCCTTGTGTTTGGAGCCTAAATGTACTCTTCCATTGAAATTTTTTTGGCCTGATTTCACTTTCTGTCAGGATATGAGATCCAAGGGGCTCTGTCACCGGTTAGGTCCCGGCCCTTCATCAGTAGGTTCTAAGTGATCAGGGAGCCTCAGCTCGTCCTGTGGTTTCCTAGGCTGTGAGAATCCACAGCTGTGACCCCAAGCAGGTATCCTGAAGGGAATGGAGTACTTCAGTGTAATCCAGCTGATGTCTGTGAGTGCCTACTGAATGTACAACCTGCAAACAGACCACTCAGAGCAGGCTCCAGCTGAAGCTCAGCTTACAACAATCCCCCAGTGCCTCTCCCCGTACCTACACCCTTTCCCTTTCTAAGATGAGCATATCAATTAACCCTAAAACCAGGGTGCTAGCCCTCATCTGCCTTAATGGGACGCTTTCTTCCTTGCCGTGCATGACAGTAAACAAGTCTTGAAGAAACTTCTTTCTGAAACAAGGAATTCCATGGTCACTTGTGGTTGCTTTGCTAATTAGGAGTCTCCTTTTATGAGGAGAAACATTTTCATTTCTCTAAGGACTTTCTTCCTTTCAGTGGGCCAGAAGATGTGGGTAGTAGAAGGTGTGGAATGTGACCGAATATGGGGGTGAGGCCAGAGATGCTGAAAGAGGACCCCCCCACACTCAGGGAAGTCTGGCAGATGGGTCCCGAGCAGGGGGCGGGGACACCTTTTGGGCAGCTTTTCCACTCCAATTGTACCAGGACAGAGAATGTAGTAGCATTAACTGGCTTGGAGAAGTCTGTGTGGTTCTGTGTTGCAAACTACAGGCAGATCCGCCTGTGGGGGAACCCTGATGTGCATAAGGAGCACTAAGAAAAGACAGGTTTTTTTGCAATATTTCTGATTTACAGTGGTGGGACACTCCATTTGAAAAGTATTCTTTCCTTTGGTATAATAAGGTTTCTAGATTTAAAAAAAAATTTGTTTGTTGTTGCTTGCCAGTCTTTAAAGCCTATCTCACTGTTTTAGAAGGAAAATTTGTAATTCCTGAAGACAATGAAATTGAGAACAAGAAGTAAATCTTGATCCCTTGTTTATACTCCAAAAGGTGTGTATGTGTATGCGTGGAAATGTGTGTATGCGTGGACATGTGTGTATGCGTGGACATATGTGTATGCGTGGACATGTGTGTATTCATGTGTATATTTGTGTGTGTGTGTTTGTGTGTGTGTGTGCGCACGTGCCCACGAGAGAGAGACTGACTCATTTTGATGTCAGCAAGCTGTAGGGAGACTGAGCAGAGCCCTAGGGTGTATTTTTCAGCCATGATTTTCCACCTCCTACCCTTGTTAGCCACATGGGTTTTCACACTCCTGGTGAGTATTTGTATGAACCAGCACTTCTCAGCTTGTGCAGGATGAGGGGGACATCCTGTGAACAAACCATTCTCCTGTGGGCTCTCAAGGTTACTTGTGAGGTCGGAGTTTAGCAGGACTAGTTTCCTAAGATAAACAACAAAGCTAATGTCTCAGGACAGGTGGCTGAGACAGTTTCTCTATGCATTCATTATACTACATTAGCATGCTAGGTGACACCCTCCAGTGTCATGACAGACCCAACTCTGCCCATTTATAGTAACAAACTGGGAGGAACCCCTGTTCTTAGAAATCTCCACCTCTTTCCCAGGAAACTCATGGATATTCCATCCTTGCTTAGCATATAATCAAGAGATAGCTATAAAAATAAAACACCAGCGAGATATGGCTGCTGGTCTTCCTATGGAGTAGTCTGCTCTCTGTCATTTCAATCAAGTTTTGCTTTCATTTGACAACAGAAATCCCAGTAATGTACAGGGGCTGCTCTGCCTATAGAGTAGCTTCCTTTCTGTGCCTCTTTTCTCTTAATAAACTTACTTTCACCTGACTTTGGTGGATTGCTCTTCAACTTTTTTTCTGTGTGAAGCCAAAGAACCCAGTTGGCCTCCCAGTCTGGACCCCAACTTTGGGGTCCCTATCCTGTGTCACATCACTCATGTGTGCTGTGTTTGTTTAAAACCCTTGGTTACTGCTGGTCAATGAGAGAGAGTACTTTTAAAAAAACCTTTGTCTCCTGAGAAGAGCAATTGTTCTTGGTGAGGCAGACCTCCCCACAGCAGCTTTATGATCATGCTGTTGAGCAAGTAGGAAGGCATGTTGGCTTTCAGAGTTTCTCAGTTTAATTCTAGTTCTGTTTTGTACCACCAGCAGCCTCATCTGTGATACAGACAGATGAATGCTGCCGTACAATGCTGTGTTGTCAAAGCTGTGTCCCTTCCTCAGTTAAATGATTCACTGTGGATCACTATGATGAGACTACTTAGTATCCCAGGTAAGTCAGTCACATTGCTAAATGGGACTTTTATGTGGTGAATTTCAGAGTCAATTTGAACTTCTGCTCAGGTCAAGATAGAGTCAGGATTGAATTTACTTCCCCATCTAAAACAACTAAAAAAACCGTGCAAATATGAAACTGTGGTCCTCAGACATTGGACATAAAGTAGCTCAGGACAGTAGGCACTTGAGAGCGAGAGTAACAAGCTCTGCGGTTACCCCAACTCACTGCCTGGGGGAGGGATCCCAGTCCACAACAACAGGAGTCTCTAAATCCAGAGACAGAAGTAGAGATCTGGGAAGACAAAGCAGCTGGAATTTACGAGGCAGAACACCGGACAGACAAGAAATGCCCAGAGAAAGTGCTCCAGAGCTTGGAAAGATTTCCCCTGGGTCTTAAGCAATTGTGCTCACATGGCTGCCATGGAAAGAACCACCAAAAAGGAATAGGCAGAACAATCTCTAAGCCCACATGGGGCAGAGAATAGTTTGTGTTTCCATCATCCAAAGTCGGAAAACCATGGGCACAGAACTCAGACAGGCATTAATTACCTCAATGGTGGGGGAAAACAGCTCTTGACTAACAGCTGTTCACAAAGCTTCAAAAGCAAGTCTACAGATCTTCTTGGAGAAATATTGATTCTAGGACTGGACCAGGAAATATATGAGCTAATAATATAACACATAATAATATAATACAAATATCTTGTGATTCCAGAAAATAAGAATGCTTTTTAAAAAGCCACAATATTGGTGAATCAGGGAGCATAAAAGGGGAACAGGAGCCAACCGAAAGAGTTCCAATAGCCAGAGCTGGGACAGTTGAGAAACAAAATAAGTCACGGGGTACTAGATTATAACACAAAGTACAAAATAAATGTCCACTAGTTTATACCAATCTGATTAAGTGGCTGATGAATGAATGAATGAATAGAGAAATCTTCCATGAAAAGGAATTCCAAATAATTTATGCACCGCTATCAAAGAGTTGAAACACAGTTCCTTACTCCTTTGGTGTGGGCTGTGCATAGGAACTTCCTTCCAAATAGGACAGGATGGAAGGAGGTAGACAGAGTAACTTCACAGTGGAGGAACCTGACACACACTACTTCCATCAGGTGGTGACCAAGGTCAATACCAACAGTGATGTCATGTGGATAATATGTACCCATGTTATGATGTGGTGAGAATGGCACCTGGTCTCTGTCATCTTCCTCCAAAAAAACCCATAACCTAATCATGAGAGGAAAAAATTCAGACGTATTTTCATTGAGGAATGTTATGCAAAATACGTGACCAATTCTCCTGAAAACAGTCAATCTCATCCAAAACAAGGGAAATCTGAGAAACAGTCATCACCTGAGAAGATGGGACAACTAAATGCAGTGTGGGATCCTGGGAGGGATACTGGAATAGGAAGAGGACAGGAAGAAAAACTAAGGAATAAAGCACAGATGTTACTTAAAATAATGTCCTAATACTCATTAGTTGTGACTAACATACCATGATAATAACAGGGGGAAACGCAGAGGAAATGGGGGGTGAAATAGGGGGAATTATGGGGACTCTGTATTGTCTTTCCTGTTTGTCGTAAATCTAAAAATTCTTCTGAAGTTTATTAATAATAAACTCCAAAGCAAAATATCCCACACAGTTGACATAGCGATCTCTTTTTTCTTCTTCCTTCTCCTCCCCTTCCTCACTGTGACAGCCATTTCTGACATCACAAGTGATGTTAGTGGCTCCATAGAGTTCACACCAGATAATAAATTTAGATTTTAAAAACCTGAATTGCTTAATTACAAAAATAAATCAGGCCAACACTTGCCTTGAGCTTGAGCTGTTCCTGGAGATAAGCAATCCATCTCTCAGGGCCTTGTGGTGACCAGACCTCCCCGTCTCCTGTGAGTGGTGTGGAGGGAAGGTGGCAGTGCTTATAGGGTAGGGGGAGGTACCTAGCATGGGCATCCATGTATCCCCTTTTTACCCCCACTGAGCACCTGCTGTTCACTTTCGGTCTCCTCAGCAACTCTGAAATGAGTACCATTCCTGTTTCTCCAGTGAGACCCTTGGCACTCAAGTGAGTGAATTCACTCCTTCACGCTGCTAGAAAGTAGCAGAGCCAAGGTTTAAATAAGGCATGTGTGACTGCAAAGCCCGTAGTCTTCCTGCTGTACCACCTGCTTCTCCCCAGTTCCTTGCCTGCCTGTCCAAGTCCTTGCCATCTTGCTTTGTAACCCTGCATGGGCTGGCCTAGAAGAGCTCCTGCACTGGCTGTTCCAGTCACTGCTCAGCAGCTGCCATGGTCAGACAGACAGGTGTGCACAGAGGAATCTGTTCCTAGTGATTCTCAGTCCTGAAGCTCACATTGAAGATGCATGTATCTATAACCACCCCTGTACCCACAATGGAGCACACAAAAGGTGCACCTGGAGAACTTTCACTGTCACAATGGAGATACTTCCATCTCATAAGCTTTCTGGAAATACGAGAAAGAGCCAAGTTACAACAAACACTGTGCTTCCTACAGTATCCTGACAACCTTTCATGGTTGTGGCAATTTGGCATTATGGTGTAGCTACTGAGTTGTGATTTTTATTTTACCCAGGAGTGGATGCATTTGCCAGAGAACAAGGCAAGTTATGAACAGTGCAGGTGAGGATGCTCTGTGTACCCAGAGGTGGCAGCATTTAGGTTACAAAGCATCAATGTCAATATTGTGTCTCAGCAAAGTAATGCAGTACACCGTTCTATTTCAATTTCCAAACCAGAGAAATACCGTGAGATTATACAAGTGCATTGGAAAAACACTGCTCATTTGGGCAAATGCTAAAAAGATGTGAATTCTAGATATTGTAACAGTAAACTGAAGTTTATTTTTGGCTCATTCTTTTGATGGACATATTTGCTCACCTTGCAAATGGGATGGAGGTCTGAAGATGTCGACACTTCGGAACATAAATTTAATGAGCACTCCTTTTATTTTTCACTGTAAATGACAGTCTCTCACCCTGGTGGCACATCAAATGTACACAACCACAGAAATTCAGCACCACTGATGGCTCCTCTTTCTAGTGTGTCTTTAAGGAAGTCTTGTGTATGGGTGAACATTTTTCAAGGTGGAGAGAACCTCATTGAGGAGCACCGCTCTAGGACACAGCCTTCATGGGGATGTTTGTATGTTTGCACCAGCCATACAGACCCAGGCTGGTGCTTTGCCTGGTAGCTCTGAGGCAGTTTGGCCCAGGTGTGGTGCAGCCCCTGTCCAGCCAAGTGGCAGCCCCAGAGAGCAGAACCGAAGAGCATGTTGCTGTCTTGCTCTAGCATGTTTTCCAAAGCCGTGAAATTTAATCCGTATGTTTAGATCTCTTCTTGGCTGATTGCCTTGTGCAGTTGATGCATATAGTACAACAAAATAAAAATTTAAAAAATCTGTTTTGGAGCAAACTTGAGTGGGAGGAAACACTGCAACTCTGTGTGGAGAGTATATGTAAGCATATCAGCCCCATTATGTGTGCATGTGTGTGTCTGGGCTGTGCTTTCAGAGTGCCATTTATGAAATATTTATCATAGTTTCACTGATGAGGTTTATGAGGTACCTTTGTTATTGATGAGGAGCCAAAGCATTTTGCTAATTGAGGAGGCTGTTGTCAGGGTCCAGGAGTGAGGACTGAGGCAGAAACCGTGTTAGAGTTCAGGGGAGGGTGGGCATCTCTGCAGTGTCATCAGCAACATGCAGCCACCTCCGGCTTGGGCCAGTCTCCTTCGAAAGGCACTGCCAAAGAGAGGGTTCTGGAAGGATTGCCCATGGGATTTATCCTTTGCTGTCCCTGCATGTGTGGCTATGGGGTGGGGGAGTTGGGCGCTCTTGCATGAATCAATCAATGTTGGTTTCCTGCTTAGATCTCTTAAATGTAGCCTAAAACCAGTAAGAAAACAAACTCACTAAGTCATGAAAAGCAGAGCCTTTTGAAGATAATTCCTTGGGAAGGAATTGGAAAAGACAGCACCCACAAACCAGGAAAACTTTCGTGAACCTCTACTAGTGGTTTCTGAGGAAGATGTGAAGAAATGGTACTCCTGTAGGAGCTAACACAAAGACAAGAGGATCAGAGTGGTAATAGTCTGTGTTCCTTGAAAATCTTACATGCGCCAGATGTGTTCTCAGGGCCTTAAATGTATCAACCTCATTTAATCCATACAAACCTATATTATTACCCTCACTTTACATTCGAGGAAACTGAGGTTCAAACTGGCTAAATATCTTTCCGAAGGTCACACAATTTGCAATTCTGAGAGCCAGAGTTTGATCCGGAGGGTCTGACGAAAGAGCCTACACATTTAAAACATTGTCAACATATAGTCTGTTATATTTTACCTATATCCTTATCTACGCCCTCCCTGTCTTTTTTTTAAGTGTACAATTAAATGGCTTTTAGTATACTCACAGAGGTATACATTCATCACCACAATCAATTTTAGAATGTTTTCATTACCCCACAAAGAAAGCTAGGAACCCTTAGTCATCACCCATCCCCCAAATCTCCTCTTTTTTCCAATTCCCTAGCCCTAGTGTTTCTATAGATTTGCCTGTTCTGGACATTTCCTACGTAAGGAATTCATATAATATGTAGCCTCTTACGACTGGCATCTCTTACTCAGCACAATGCTTCCAAAGTTCAGTTAAGTTGTAGCATGTATCAGTATGTCATTTTTTATTGCCGAATAATATTTCATTGTATTAATATACCATATTTATCCATTTATCATTTGATGGACATTTGGGTTGCTTCTACATTTTGGCTAATATGAATAATACTTCTTTGAACATTTGCATAGGTTTTTTTACAAACACATGATTTCGTTCCTTTTAAGTACATCCCTAGTAGGGGAATTGCTGTGCTTTCACTTGGTAACTCTATGTCTAAGCCTTTGAAGAACTGCCAGACAGTTTTCAGAAGTGACTGCACCATTGTATATTTGCATCAGAGTGTGTGGGGTTCAGATTTCTCCACATCCTCACCAACACTTGTTTTTATCCGTCTTTCTTGGTATAACCATTCTAGTTGGCATAAAATGTTATCTTATTCTGATTTTGATTTACATTTTCCTGATGGCCAATAATATTGAGCATTTTTCATGTTCCTATTTCTCCATCTGTTCTTTTGAGGCTAATCCTGGATATCCTTCCATTCATAAATACTCATGTATGTACCTATAACAGGATAAAACATAGCTACAATATTACTATCGCTACCTAAAAAAATTATTTTATCATCAAATATGCAGTATTTAAATTGTCTTCTTTTTCTGGTTTGTTTCATACCTTTCAAAAAATGGTTGAATGAAGATCTCAACAAGGCCTACACTTGCATTTGGTTGTTTTGTATCTTGGATCTCTTTTAACCTGTAAGTTTCTCCCCTCCCTACTTCTGAGCCAGAAAAAAAGCAAAGAACAAAACCTCAAACTGTGTTTCTTCTGCTCTCACACCACAACAATCAACTTTTCATCAGTGACCAAACGTGTGGGAATTTCTCCTCGCCAACAAGCAAGCAATCAGTTCTGCAGCAGACACCAGCTGGATGTCCTCATTCAATCCCAACCCTATCCACCTAGAGATAATGCCCAATCCCACCAGGTGGGGACTCAGTCCTACAAGACTGCCCCTACCTGAGATGCAGTCACAAGCCCGAGGTTGTCTTACCTATGCTTCCAACTGACCGGCTATAAACTGGAGATCCCACGCCCCCCTCCCCTTCGGCTTAATGAACTCACTAAAGAACTCAGGGAAACATTCACCTACATCTACTGGTTTCTTTTTATGGATGTTACAAAGGATACAGATGAAAAGATGCAAAGGGCAAGATGTGTGGGAAGGGGTACAGAGTGTCCATGTCCTCCTTGGATGCACCACCCTCCAGGAACCTCTACATGTTCAGCTTTCTGGAAGCTCCTGAACCCTGTCCTCATTGGATTTTTATGGAGATTTTTTTGGATAAGCATGTTGAAGCGTGGTCCGTGTAGAAATGTGATTGGACAAAAAGGGTGTGATCTCATACTAATAGACTGAGTGGGGAAACCTAGCAAGGCCTAATCTGTTCAAATTCTTCTGGCCTCTCTGTGCAGCGTTCCTTCCTCTGGGGTATGGGGCAGGACCCTCTCTGGAATGAAGGTCTTATGACACACTCAGACGAGGTAGGTCAGAGAAAAACGGAAGATTAGGGTCCTGCCTTGGGATAAAAAGAGCAAGTGAAAAAAGGGCAGGAGACAGTCAGAGAGAGAGATTCTATTTTCTGAGACCTGAAGCACCCCAACATTATAACGAAAGAATGTAACAAAGACCATGGGAGTTAAGAGCCAGGAACTGTGGATAGAAACATATATGTATGTATGTGTGTGTATGTATTTGTATTGTGTATATATATAATTGTATTTTATATATAGGGGAATCCCCAAAAGTGGAATTTACTTATTTAAAAATTGTGTATTCTTACATGTTTAAACTTGTCACCTTCAGTCACACTCTACATTTGATGCAAAACACCTATTGAGATGCTTTTTCCACTGCTTGAAACAGTTTTTGAACATATCAATTTGTTTGCCTTTTAGTGCTTCTGCCATGTTTTGTTTCACCTCTTCCACATCAGCAAAACATTTCCCTTTGAGGACTTTTTTCATCTGGGCAAACAAAAAAAGGTTGTTCGGGGTGAGATCAGGTGAATAGGAAGGTGGGGCTCAGGGGTCATGCCGTTTTTGGTCTTGAACACTCAGTGCAGCATGGGTAGGTGCACTCATAAATCACCCATCATGAAATGGCCAAACGTGCTGAAAGAACCTCCAAAAAAAATTCACTGAAATTGAACTCAGCCTTTCACAACAACACTAACTGGTACACTGATGCCAATGGGTTCCTAGAACTCTTATCTAGTGGGGGAAACCTATATTACAAGGGGCCTGCCCTCCAAAAAATAATTCCAGGTTTTTTGGAGTCCTCCCTTGCATACTTATGGATGTGTATTTTTGCATTTATATTTATATATCTCGCAACCCCCTTTATGGTAGTTCTGTTGTTGTCATTGAAGAAACTGGGTTGTTTGCCCTGTGCGGTTTCCCACATTCAGTTGCATCCGTATGGTGTCATTTAACATGTTCTTCTGTCCTCTGTATTTCCTGCAAACTGGTAGCCAAATCTCGAGGCTTAATCAGATTTAAGTTTGTTTTTGTTTTTGACAAGACTACTCCATAGGTGGTATCTGTACTTCCACATGTCTCTCCTCTTGTGCCTTTAAGATTAGTCATTAGATTCATATGTTGTCAGCCAAATGTGTATAGCGTAAAATCTCCCATCAGCTTTTTACCTAATATATTTCCCAGCCATTGATGAGCATTGCCTAGGTCCATTATCTATAAGGAAGTTGGCTTTCCTAGTCATGCTAGTAAAATGCCTCCTAAAAATGCAACATTGCTTCCTCTACCATGCCCTATTTCCCTCATATTGCAAAAGCAGGAAGTCAGAAGATAGCAGTAACTAAAGAGACATTTTATTTTTTATATTAATTATGTAGTAATTTACTCAACTCTTCAGTGCTAGACTGAAAACTTCTCAAGGGAAGGCACCAGTTCTGGCTTGCGGACCACCCCCAGCTGGCCATGGTAGACGCTCTCTAAGTAGATATTGAATCAGGGAGTGGCTACCAGGTGCTTGTCACAGTGTACTCTCTTCTGATGATTTCCTATGATACCAGCATTGGGAGCATTTTCACTGATCGCTTTTTAGCGACTTCCCTGGTTTCAGATGATGTCAGGTGAAACAGGCAATGACTTACTTAGGAGACGTTTGAAATATCAAATTCAGCCGGGCTCGGTGGCTCAGCCTGTAATCCCGCGCCTTTGGGGGGCTGAGGTGAGTGGATTGCCTGAGCTCACGGGTTTGAGACCCGCCTGGGCAGCGAGACCTCATCTCTACAATAAATCAAAAAATCAGCCGGGCGTGGTAGCGCATGATTGTAATTCCAGCTACTTGGAAGGCTGAGGCGGAAGGATCGCCAGAGCCCAGCAGGTCGAGGCTGCGGTGGCCGCTGGCGACAGAGTGAGACTCCAACTCAAAAAAAAAAAAATATCAAATTCAAGGCTTACAATTCAGAGTCTAAGCTCTATTTTTTTTTAACCAATACCTGTTTTATCTAACTGAACCAAAAAACATGTGACTTTTTTTCCTCCCAATTTGTAGCTTCAGTTTTTCTCAACTAACAGCATGGCTCATGGAAGGTTGAGCCTGTGCCTGCTCAGCCATGAAATCTGACTCTCAGCCCAAGGCTGTGTAGGTCTCTGTTTGGGATTTGAAAATAAAATGTTTTTATTAAATGCTGGTGTATTAAGTTAAGATTAGGTGTTTTGCAAGAAAAGGGAAAGGTTATCTAGAATCTTCCTGTTAATACTGAATTTTTGGTTCTTTTGATCCACTGTCTCACCAGTCTTCCTATGGAAGATTGCAGGAATGTTTCTAGTCCCACTTTGAGCCTGGCTGTTTGCAGCTTGTGCAGAGCAAATCATAATTTGCATCATAGCCAGGGATCTGAGATTTGTCTCCCGCCTCACTCTCTCTCCTACTGATTCAGTTATAACTTGTCTAAGCAAAAGACTGCCTGGAGCTGAAAGAAAGCGTTTAAATGCTAACATGGGAGTTTGAAAGCTGAAGACCTTTTTTGGGGAAAAACCAGGCAAGGCAGTTGTGAGGGTATACTCAGTGCCCTTGTATGTGAGCTTTCTCTCAGTCTTCAACACGAAGACAAGCCTGTGTGGGCTTTAGCAGAAGTTCTAGGGGTGTGGCCAGCCAAGACGGCTGTGGCTGTCACTAGTTTGTCACTGATATGATACAAAGAGGGT
Source organism: Carlito syrichta (assembly GCF_000164805.1). Lineage (NCBI taxonomy): Eukaryota > Metazoa > Chordata > Mammalia > Primates > Tarsiidae > Carlito > Carlito syrichta. The sequence goes on from NW_007253251.1 coordinate 119,820, forward strand.
ATACATCTTTCCAAGACAAGGTAATTCCCTCAGGTTCTGCAGCAACATTTAGCCCATCAGAAGACTTGAAGTTAATTATATGTATTGCAGTCCATTCAAAGATAATCTTGTGACGCACAATGTGTTTCTTTTACATGAGACAGCTTTCCTTTTAGTGTGATACGAACCCGTTGTGGATGCTCTCTGTTATACCACAGAAAGTGTTATAACCACAGTGCCTCTTGTCTTCCAGAAGGAAGCTTAAGAGTCGCTTTTCAAACTTGGCATGTGCTTTTCCATTAAAAACTGATGTTTAAATGGCAGTTAGGCTCCTATTTAGCATGCGGTACACAGCTAGATCACCCTACATTCACAATGTACAGCAGTAAAAAATAACACTGCTGCAATACCAATAATTAAACTAAAAACAATTACACTAAACACATGTAAAACCAGTTTTAAAGTTTTATCTTGATGCAGCTACTTAGGAAAAAGAAAAGGATAAAAATATAGTTGGAGACATTTATAGTGTTTCTGAGGAAGACTTCTAAGTTTGGGGACTTACATATTCTCATCATTGTTAAAGCTTTGTGGCTCACAAGAAAACAAACAAATAACAAATAGGTTTTCCAGATGTTAATTGGAGATGTTTTGAAAGAGAGAAGCTTCAGAAGGCAGACAAATATAAAGAGAATGTGTCTTTAGGATATCCATTCATCCTCTGAGTACCTAGCATTTGCTCAGCACTGGAGCAACAGTTTCAGACCACTAGTTTTCTAGACCCCTTTGCATACTTGATAGTCTCAGGACTATTACATTTAAATAGCCTCAAGATCCCCTTTACGGTCCTAAAAATTACTGAGGCCCCCAGAGAGTTTTTGTTTGTCTGGGGTTCTATCTACTGATATTGACCATATTAAAAATTAAAACTGAAGCCAGGCTCAGTGGCTCAGCCTGTAATCCCACACCTTTGGGAGGCTGAGGTGAGTGAATTACCTGAGCCCGCGGGTTCAAGACCCGCCTGGGCAACTTGGTGAGCCCTCATCTCTACAATAAATCCAAATGAGCCAGGTGTGGTAGCGCGCGCCTGTAGTTCCAGCTATTTGAAAGGCTGAGGCGGAAGGATCGCCGGAGCCCAGCAGGTCGAGGCTGCGGTGGCCGGGAGCGACCACTGCACTCCAGTCTGGGTGACAGAGTGAGACTCCAACTCAAAAAAAAAAAAAAAAAAATTTAAAACTGTATATAAATGTTTAAATTTTTTATTTAAAACATTTTATTAATTTCTTTAAACATTTTAATAAACCATTGTATGTTAGAACAAATAGCATTTTATGAAAAATAATTATAAAAATTTCTATAAGCGTGGCATTTATTTACATTTTTGTAAATCTTTTTCATGTCTGACTTAACAGAAGACAGGTAGCCTCTTATATCAGCTTCTGTGTGCAGTCTGGTGCTCTAAGTTGTTTTGGTTGAAGTACATGAAGAAAATCCAACCTTCCCATGGATATTTTGTTGAAAAGGGGAAACTGATCTTTTGAGAAAATTGTGGATATTCTTTGATATTACTCCAAAACTAAACAAGTAGTAGTTATTTAAAAGTTAGTCACATTGTGAAATCTGAAACCATATCAATGAACGTTTTTGACTTGTTACATTAAAATCCATTAATCTGTCTTGCAATTTGACTGAATCTTTTACTCATGTGTGAGTCTATGAAATCATGCATCATTCAGTTAGAAATATTGATTCACTGAGTTATATAACTTTTCAAAAAGTTGGTACATTTCATTATCTAAGATTTTTTTTAAATCATGTTCATTACTATCATCAATGCTATCAGGGATGTCTTAGGTATTAGAAAGTATTGGTGAATACACCTTTTTCAAAATTCAGATTTTTCAGTAGAATGCTTGAATTTTATTATTGGCCAAAAATACTGTAAGTTATTGAAGTGGCAGGCTTGCTGCGTTTATGATTGAGAAAAATCTCTGTCATCATTGACCTGCCAGTACTTCTTTCATGTAAAAATGGTGCTCCATGAAAAAAGTTGTCAGTTTAGCTCATACAATCACAGACATGCTTTTCCTTGAGACAGCCTTGCATTTTAGTGTGTAGCAGAAGTGTTCTGTGTGCATTTCCCACTTTGTCACACAGAATATAAAAAAGATGTGTACTTAAGGGTTGAGACTTAATAAAGGTAATAATTTTTTATTCTTCTTAAGGACATTTAAAGTATTCTGGCTTTTTTTCCCCAACTTTAATGCATGAAAGTTAAATTATTGGTTTTTTTCCCCAGCATATGTGAGATGGTAAAAACAGCAGTGACTCCTAGTACATGTTGGTGCTACTACCTCGATCCAGGCTAAGGCACCAGGAGAGTTTATGCATTGTTGCTTTTGCATCAGCAGTGTAAGAGTCAACACAGTGAAAAATTCAAATAAAGTCTTAAGATGAAAAATGCTTTGAGCTTATGATTCCCTGAAGGGGTCTGGGAGACCCCCACAGGTCTGCAGAACACTTTTTAAAAAACTCTCACTAGGTAATGCAGTTTGGCATGGATAAGATTTTCTTCTGGTAGAGGGAGAAGACAGATAATAAACTTTAAAAAAAACAAAAAGTAAAGCAGTGCCATGTGGCAGAGGGGCTATTTCAAGTTGGATGATCATGAAAGGCTCCTTGGAGGTGATGACATTTAAGCTGAAACTTAACATATCGAGTGGGACAGCCAGCTCAGGTTCCGCAGCAGGCACACACAAAGAGCGTTTGAGGGAGAACAAGAGCATGGTCAGGGGCACAGCGGGAGAGGTCAGTGTGGTGGCCAAGGGCCACACCAGTCAGACCTGAGAACCGAGGTAGGAGCTATATTTGACTCCGATTGTGGTGAGGATGCCCTGGAAGGGTGGGAGCTGACGTGAAAGGCAAAGTCCACTTGTCACACCTCCAGGAGGGCACCTTCCCTCCCTTCACCTTCTTCCTTCTCTAGGTGGCCATGGCTAGATTTGAAATTTTGATCCCTGCTTGTAAAGTTGCAGATATAAGTGAAAAGAAAATCCCAAAAGATTACATGCAGCATGATACTTTACAAGATAAAAGAGAACTTACAAAAATCTCCTAGTTGTGATAAAGCTACATAGAAAGGAAGTCAAGGGAACAATAAATGAGGATTCAGAATGGTGACTGCCTCAGAGAGGGTGGTCTGGGGTACAGGTTGGGGGAAGATTCCACAGGCAGATGAAGGCCTTGACAGACTTCCAGTTCCGAGGTGTGGTGGTGGTTTGTGGGTGTTTATTACCTTGTTCATAATGGGTAAGTGAGTGAAAGCAACAGGCTGTGAAAGAGCCAGTCATGAGTGTGTTGGTGTCATGGATCATGACTGACCCAAGGGTGGGCTCCTGGGTTTAATATAAAAAGAGCATGAGGGTAGAAAAGAAACAAATCTAAGATCTATATCTATTTCTTCTCTTCATGCACCGAAAGTCCACTTCCTAGCTTGTTCAGACCTTAGCTATGCAAGTATTGAGTGTAGCAACGTGGGCATGAACTTGGGTTGTGGGGAGAAGCTGCTGGATTCAGAGCTGCTTCAAGCAGGACCAGCTACACACCCCTGGTCTTGGCACTACCCCCTGCAGGCCTCGGTGTCTTCACCTGCAATGTGGAGTCAAAGCAGGTCCTCTCGCGGGTGACTGGGAACTTGTAGGAGGCCACTGCCTATGGCCTCCCATCATGTGTGCCAAGCAGGTGGGCGTCCCCTGTCCTGTGCACACTCCCTACTTCTGTCCAGTGTTTCTTTCTTTGTGTAACTGGGGAAAACCAAGAATGAAGCAAGTTTGTTTTTTGTTTTGCTTGTGAGGAAAAAGTTGTTGAATCTGTTTCTAAGAATGTTTGAATTAAATCCTCTTTGCCTGAGGATGATATTTTTATCTTATATGATTGTTCTTTGAACAAGCAGTAAGAAAACAAAATGAAATTGGGAGGCTCCATGCTTTCTTCCTGAAAAGAGGCTTCAGGGCTTTGGGCCAAACTGTGGCTTGAAATGAATTTCAGAAGCAGTCGCAGCAGGCAGCCTCTGCTGTGAGAGGCCCTGCCGGTGACAGGCATGTTCCCCTGGGCCAACACTGCAGGGCAGTGACCACGCTGGGCTGCCCACGGCACGGGGACCTGCTGGAGGAAGAGGGGGCTCAGCAGGAACAGAAGGGCCACACCATGGCTGACATAGGAGGCTGCTCCAGGCAAGGCTTTGCATTTCAGTACCCTTTCCCCACACTGCATGGCTTCAGTTCTCCAACAGGACTGCTTAGGCAGCTGTCACAACTTAGACTCTTTTCCTAAAGAAAAGTTGGCGCAGGGCTATCAGCCATCAGAGAATCAAGGGGGCAGTGACCGGCACTCTGTTCGCCAGAGTCAAGAGGAATAGAGTGATTCTAGGATCCATGGTGAAGAGGAGCTACATGCTCCACTCACCTCTCTCAGCCCTTGTGCACTGACTTTTAGAACAGTATTCTGTTCTAACTCTTCTTTATGTGGAGCCAAAATCAGCCCCCCGCCCGACTTCCACAGACCAATCCTAATTCAGGTCCCTGCAGAACTACGTCTGCCCCTTTCTGAACTTCATCCTAGGGCTCTTTTGTGCCCTGCACCATGCTTGGCAGCAGACAAAACAGACATAGATCTTCCTTTCTGGGAAACTGAAATGTAGTGGGGCAGATGCCAGTAAACAAATGACAGCACAAATTTATAAAGATAAAATGAAGTTTCTCACTACCACTTCATTACTACAGTATGTGGGAAATGACCAGGTATTTTTTTTTTTTGCCAAGGAAGTTATTTTGCAATGGCTGACTTAAAGGCCTCCAAGTTTCCAGGAAAATTGGCTCTGGTGATGTGCACTGGCATATCACAGGCCCATGCAGCTGGCCTAAGTTGCAAGGGAGGGGTACTGTTCACCAAGTCTAGAGCCTATATTTGTGATGGCGATGACTTAAAATGTGGGCACTGTGGCATATGGAGCATGTTGAAGGGGATAGGTGAGGAGAAAACTGGAAAGAGGCTTTGGAGGCAGGTCTTGGGGGGCCTTGAGTGCCAGCTAAGGAGTTGGAGCTGAATTTGATCATCAGGAGGTAAGAAGAGCTTTGAACCGGGAAGGAAATGAGATGGGTGTTTTGAGGTCAACTCTTGAGGCAGTTACTATAAAATGTCTTCGAGTATGGCCTCTGCGGCCTAGTTGCCTGGGTTCCAGTCTTGGCCACTAACAGTAAGAAGAGCTACCTGACCTTTCTGTGCCTCAATTTCCACATCTGTAAAGCAGGAACAACAATAGTGTATACTAGTAAAGATTGAATGAGCTGGTGCTTATAAAGCTTTTGGGACTGTGCCTGGCTGGGGAAAAGTGCTGTAAAAGGGTGAGCTGGTATAATTACCATTTTTGTCATAGTAATTTTAGGAACATGAATTGGAAGGAAGGTGGGTGAATCTGAGTAGGTGAGTGACTCGTAGTTGGGCATGTCGAGGCCTGACTTTAAGAGACTAGGTGTAGGGCAACCCCTTTGGGTCCCCTCCCACTGTGGGAGCTTTTCTGTCCTCTCAGTAAATACTGCTTAAACAAACAAACAAAAAAAAGATTAGGTGTGCCACTGCCTCCTCCCCTCACCCCCCATGGCACCTGCACCATGTTTTTCACACAAACAGAAACTTGGCTCTTTTATTCTTTTTAAAATATTTTTTAATCCTCATTTGGGATACCAACCTTCCAGAAACCCCTTGTTAGGGTGTGTACCAAATGTGTGCACATTTAGGGCTATTTCCCATATGTAGACCTGGGGAAGGAGTTTTGAGCACCTTGTTCCCCTGTCAGCAGCCCCAAAGTGAGGTGCTGGAGCTCACCACTATGATGATAGGAGAACTCTGGGGAAATACTAGGCTCTAATGTTAAATGAAATAGAGCCTGAAACTATCCATACTTGAGGGTCACAATAATGTAAAAATTTGGTTGCAAACCGGGCTCGGTGGCTCAGCTTGTATCCCGTGCCTTTGGGAGGCTGAGGTGAGTGGATTGCCTGAGCCCGCGGGTTCGAGACCCGCCTGGGCAGCGAGACCTCATCTCTACAATAAATCAAAAAATCAGCCGGGCATGGTAGCGCATGTCTGTAATTCCGGCTACTCAGAAGGCTGAGGCAGAAGTATCGCCGGAACCCAGCAGGCGAGGCTGCGGTGCCGGGAGCAGCCACTGCACTCCAGTCTGGGTGACCGAGTGAGACTCCAACTCAAAAAAAAAAAAAAAAAATTTGGATGTATATTAGCCAAGACCTTTAAAAAAAATGCAACCAGATGACATTACTCATGTTATGATGTGGAGCATTATGAGCACATTGATTTTTTCTAATGTTTCTGCAATTGCCTTAACAATATGTAAAACATAGAAAACATAAAGGAGGGAACATATGCCCAGGAAGCCTCCTATACCTCAGAGACCCTCCAATGCAGAGCAGCCACTGTTTGAGCAGAGATGGGGGCTCCAGAGGTGAAGGATGCCCGTTGTCAGGTAAGCAGCATGGACTGCAGAACCCCGTCTGCCCTCTCTGGCCTAGAAATTCCTGATCAAAGGCTCCTGCACTTGGGTCCTTCCTTTCCTCATGGACAGCACTTCCTAGGGGCACAGGGTCATTCCAGAGTGAGCTTCCTTGGTAACTGGACCCATGGTGAAAATAGTATCTTAGGTTATATATCACATCAATGGCCTCGGTTAACAACAAGCACAATTCACATTCCCACTTAATCACTGTCAGCTGCAAATGATGTGACCTTGGCAGGATACCTGGCCTACCTGAGCCCCACTTTTCCATCTAAAAGAGGAGTAGTTACCTCCGCGATGTCTCTTTCCCTGGGCTCTTGCTAGTAGGGAAAGTGTGAATGCAGTGCCTGGTGCCCAGGAAACTGCTCAGTCAACAGTCATGACTGCTGCTGGTGGGTTGGGTATGCGGGGTTGTAATTATTATTATTAGTTTTATTCAGTGGTTCAAATACAGCCTCCCCCATGAGGTTGGACCCCATTCTTCTGCCAACAGCTGTCTCCCTCTCCCCTGGTCTCCTGGAACACTGTGTTTCTGCCTATTTCCTAGCATCTGTTACTTTCTCCATGGCAATGGTATAATTTGTACTTGTTGCCACTTTTCAGAGGCTGGGTGCTGTGTGGTCAGAACAGAGGAACGGCCAGATCAGGGACTTTCTGTTTACGTAAAGCCCAGAAATGCTGCACTGCAGGGCTTCAGGCAGCTGTGAGGAAAGTGCATTCCCCAGTCTCCCGGTGGCCAGGCCTTGGCTCTGTGGGCCCACAGCCCTACTCAGCCCTCCCGCCAGGACTGCTCCATTGCCCTGTTCATCCCTCAGTTGCCCCCTGAAGCAGTGCTTGTAATGCCATGGCACCCAGCACATATGTCATACATGCTCCAAGTAACCAATTAATCCAGATAAGTGGGTCTGTGGAGCCCACAGGTTCAAGTACCACAAGGATCACATGTTCAGGCACGTTTCCCTCCAGTGCTTGATGACAGCCCAGAAAACTTCCTGGAGCTTCTGTCACATCTTGCTCATCGCCATGTGTCCTTGGCATGGAAACTAATTCAAGGGTACAAACAGAGTGATTTCTAAATGAGCTTCCTGTCTCAAGGCAAAGGTCAATTTGCCGGTGCAGTCAAGAGGGCTTCCAGGTGGATGAAACTGTTAGGGGGGGAAATGACGGGGTGAAAGGTCTCTGAGAGCTTAGCTCACCAGTGCAGGCCCTTAATGGATGCTAAATAATTGAAAGAATAAAGTGAGAGATGGGTGGATGTGCCTTGATGAACCCTGGATGAACTAAGGGGGGCCAAGAACATTTGCCAGCTGGTCATGAATGTTTCATCAACAGTGTCTGCATCCTTTGTTCATTTCTAATGGTAGCAGGAATTTCCGATCACAGGATAGAGTTTCATGAGAAACTTAAATGAAGGAATTAGACCTGGCCTACAATGCACCCAATAATTTGAGTTTATTTCAAAATAGTCTAATAGGAATGGCCTGGTTTGACTTGTTAATGTGCTTAGATGGGATTTGGGTGCTTTCTCTCTATGACATTTGGGGGGGAATTATGGATTTTAGAGCATTACAGCTTTATTGTTTTTGGTTTTGCTTTGTCTGTGTCTGAAGTGAAGTTTACTAAAGCTAAAATGACTGTTTATTCATGACGGGGAGGGGGCGAGGAGTTACAAGGAATAATTCTACTCATCTAGAAAGAATGCCTTCTTCGAAATGATTTTTGCCGTTGGCAAAACTTGAGAACACACTCACATGATTCCCTGCCCACAGTAAGTGACAGGAAAAACACATTGTGTGCGGTGGATAGCTGTAACTGGCAGTGAATTGGTTTAAATCATACAGAAAGGTTCAGTCTACACAGCCCCTCTACTTCAGGGGAACCCAGCCAGAGGGAAGAGATGGAGGTTTAGAGTGCAAAAAATGGCAGGCCCAGCCTTGAGCCTCCGTGGTTGGGTTTCCCCAGAAAATAACCAGGTACTTGCCCCGTGTGATTGTGGGTTTTGGTGAAATTTTCCACTCCCTGCCACTGCCCTGCCCTCCCTTGGCGATCCTGTATTGGAAGGGTTGCCCAGCCTGCTGTTAAGGCCCTCTCTGCCCCGAAATCCTGCCTGAGCTCACCACTCTCCTCTCACTGACTTTTGAAGATGGAGGAGGGGTATCTCCCTTGTCCCCAGACCTGGCTGGCATGCTTTTGACAGTGACTGTTCTGAGGCCTGCTGGGACGCCCGCTGCCCACAGAGCTGGCGGGAGATTCCGATGGCTTCCAGCATCCGCAGTGCTCACTCATCCTGCAGATGGCTGATATTTCTATTTTTCACAACTTAACTGAAAAGGGCACTTAAGCGAAGCAGGCATTTAGTCCCAGGCAGAATCAGTCTTCCTGCTGCAGGAAGGAGCCAGGCCCCGGCAGCTGGTACTTGGAGTTGGTCTTGAGTGTGTGTTGACTCACCTTCCTCTCAAGGTAACAGAAATGAATAGCTCGTGCTAATGAATGAGGCATCCCCAGAGCCCCGTCAGTCTATGGTGGTGCCTGGTCAGCCTGATGACTGTCCCAGCCCTCCCTCAGGCAGAGCAGAGAGGAAGTTCACAGCCTGTTGTCCCGGGTCCAGGACATGGACTTCCCAGAGAGTAGGCTGGAAACACTGGTGTAGGATCATCGGAGGAAGTAGGCGCAGGTGGCAGGGGGTGGACACACACCCTTGGAAGGTGGAGAGCTTGTCCAGAAGGCAGTGTGCACTCAGCATATGTGTTTTCCCAAGGTGAGGTTTGTATCGTTATATTTTTCTCTTAGGAGATTTTTAGGCTGTTTTGCAAGGCTTTGTTCTGCCCTATACTGAGATTTCTGCTCTGTCTCTCTTAGCCTTTCTTTCCCCTTGAGGGATGGACATATAGTTGCCCACTAGTGCCTGCACCCTCATTTTTTAAAGCACAGTCTTCCCTGCTTTGTTTTTGTTTGTGTGCTTTTAAGGCACATGTTTTTCAGATATAAAGTGACTTACTTTGCTCCTTCACTTACTCTCAAAACACTTACCTGTGTTCCAAGGTTGACCTTTTGAAACACTGTTGACATTTTGGATCAGGTCATTCTTCATTGTGGGGGCTGTCCTGATATTTCGCAGTGCCTCTGGCCTCTACGCACTAAACGCCAGAAGCAGCCTTCCTGCCCCTGGTTGTGACAATCAAAAATATCTTCAGGCATCTCCCAGTGTCCCCTGGGTAGCAAAATTCCCCTCAGTTAAGAACCACTGGTCTACAGATGTTCATTTGTATACCTAACCCTGAATTGTACCCCACATCTTTAAGATAAAATAAAAATTAAATTAAAAAACAAACAAAAAAACCACTGATCTTCAGGGATCATGCCAAGACAACATACCCATTCTGAAGGTATGCCAATCTACATGGTAGGATAAATCATTCTTGGTTATTTGTTCTGTTTGTTATTTGTCCATTTATTCACCTGTCTATTTACCTAATGATCCATCCACCTGCCAACCCAACTAACCAGCCAAATATCCATCCATGGGACAAGAGTGTCTTTGGATCTGGACATACTTGAAAGATAAACTTTTTTTCATGGAGAGAAAGAGATTAAAGATAGAGAAGGTAATTGCTAATGAAACAGGATGAGATCCATGTCATTAAATAGTAGGGAAAGATACTTGGGAGAAAGATAAATGCTACTTCCTCTTCCTCCTCCTCCTCCTCCTCCTCCTCCTCCTCCTCCTCCTCCTCCTCTTCCTCTTCTTCTTTCCAGAAGGAAGGAAGAATGGAAAAGAGAGAGGAAAATGTTTTGGTTGTAAGGAAGGAAAATTGCTTTGCTTACGCCCAGTTCTTGATCTGTTTATGTAGAAAAAGGATTTACTAGATTACAAAGAGATCTCTGTCCAACTAGAATTGCTTTTCTTGAATTTATTTTCCAAAGTTATGTCATAAGGCAGTAATGTACTATTCTCAGTTAATATGTCCAAGCACAGGGCCAGGAGAAAGGCATTAAGCCTCCTTCTAAGAGCTTCTATTCCAAATGACAAAAATATTCATCACAAAGGACAGATTATACAAGAGTTGGCACCTCTTTTAGAGGTCATGAGCTAAGTCTTCACTTATTTATTCTTATTAAATGGTTCTTTTGCTAATAGTAATCTTATCTCCCTTAATTATTGTGAATTAGTCATGATAACTGCCTATTTTATTGTGTGCTGATTATGTATCCAGCACTGTCTAAGAGCTTTACGTGGATTAACTCAGTTAATCCTCTCAGCCCAAGTGATCTTTTGAAGATGACAACTGAAACACAGGAAGGTTAAGTAACCTGCCCAATGTCACAAAGCTGCTAAGTGGTAGAGCTGGGATGCATACCCTCGCTGTTTGTTTCTGAAAGCATCAGCCCAAAGAGCTGTGCTCATTTGACTGGAGAAAACATGGAGACCTGGAACGTGTGTGTATGCCCACCATACCATCCATAACTGATGATTCCCAGGAAATTCCGCTGGTCTGAGGAGTGTCCAGGTCTGTGGTGACAAACCTTGAACATTTAAGAGAATCTGGGAATTTGAGTTTTTTAAAGGGGCATGAAGACACTGGGAAAATTAGACAATATATTGAACAGACCTCAGAGCCTGCCACCCAGGAAGATAAACTCCTTCTGGTTTTCCCTCCTTCCTCTCTCCTCCTTCCTGTTTCCCTGCACCTTCTTCTTTCCCTTTCTCTTCTTGTCTTTCTTTTCAGATCTCCTCTCTCCATGTAGCCCTCAAGACTCACCTCCTCTCCCGGACTGTGTTCTGGCCCCACAGGGAATACAACTCCAGATCCTCACACTCCCAGTCCCTGGGTCCTCTTGAGCCTCCTCACCTTCTGTTCTCACCATGGACTCCTCCCTGAATTAGAAGCCACATGTCCTGTTTGTTGATCCTTTTCACATGCAGAAGTATGGTTTCTAATAAACTGCTTTGCTCTCTCTCACCCTTTGGTCTCCGGCACAGTCCTCTGTGAGTAGCACCCTGTCATGGGAGAGCAAAAGCCGGGCATATTATGTGCTTGGAGCTTAGAGTCCCTTTGCAGTGAAATTCTATTCTGACCCTACAGAGCTTTCAGGCTGGGGCACACCAAATGATCTGTCTGTCTTCCTTGGTGGCATCCTTTCTCATTAAAAGTTGAAGATCAGAAAGATAGTGTCCCTTGGTCCCTCTCACGGTCTCAGCCTTTGCTAGTCATATCTGGGACCCTTTCCCTTCTCAATGTTCTAACGTGATATATCCCGTTGTATCTCATCTGGGCCTCATGCAGTCAGCCATATCAGAACCTCATGTAGCTCGGACTAGGAGAGCCTCCCCGTAGAGTCCTGATCTGGCCTCCCACACCCTCTACTCCACCCATCCTGTGCCCCTCTTTCATTACTGAGACAGGATTCCCAAGCTGCCCCTTAATGCCCTTTGTGCACAGCTTTATGTGTGTGTTTTTCCTCGTTGGGTTGAAAGTCACTTAAATAATACAGCAAACATTACTCAGCACCTATCACGTGCCAGCCACCATGCTAGGTGCTGGGGACACAAAAATGAGTGACTAGTCCCTGGAAGTGACAGTGTCAACAAATGACCCTAGTAGCAGGAGACACAAGTGTAATGGGAGAGGTATGTGTTGTGTGGCATGGGTGAGCATGTGCAGCCCTCCCTGAAGGGCAGGGGCCCACCTCGTGTCAGCCTCCTACAGAGACAGTAAGGCTGAGACTGGTAGCAGCTTGGGGAATGTGAACAATCAGGTCTGGCACATGGTCAGCATGCAACACATGTTGGCTGCCATTATTCTCATCTCGTAGCCCCTCTCCCTTCCCACCTGTTTCCCTGCTTCCATTATCAGACCACACGGATCATGTTCAGAAATTCCTCTTCAATACAACACAATGAACAAATGAATGCGGGCCCATCAAGAGAGAAGTGGAGAAGTCGGGGAGAAGAGCTGACTCTTGGTGAGGAGGAAAGGAAAGCAGCCCAGTTGGAAGGGGAGTGTCTAGAGGTAGAGAGAAATCCCTGGGCACATCAAGCTTTCCTCCCCCAGATCTGCCAGCCCCTGCTAGCCCTGGTCACTGGTCCCTGGATGGCCCTCATGAGTCTCCTCGTTGCTTTTTTTGTCCTCCAGAAATAGGACATTTCATATCCTTTAAAAAAAAAATCAGCAAGGATTCAAAGCCTATTTTTCTGTTCTCTCTTCCTTTAGTTCCACAAACAGTTATGGAATTCTTCTGTGTGCCAGGTACTGTGCTAGGCTCTGAAAATACAGTTGTGATGAGACAGTCCCCTCCCACCTTTCAAGTATGGGGTATCCAGCCCGACCTCGCCTTCTAAGCCACCACTAACCATAAGATAGGTGAAGTGAGGGGTTGGGCTTAGATTCCCTTTTCCCAGGATGAGGTTTTGTGTGATTTTAACTTATTTGCAGATAATTAACCTTAGGGTCAAAAAATCCTACCCTTCTGCCTCTACGGAGATTGAAATCAGATTTTTGAAGAGAAGCATTTGCTGTGTAGAATTAAAAGCTTCTTGATGAATACTGCCGTCGTGACATGGGGAGGAAATCACAGTAGCACTTTCTGCTATGTAATTAAAAAACCAAAAAAGCAAAGATGAATGAAATACCCACAAGTGAAAATGGGATTTGGTTTTCAACAGAGGAAATTGAAGTTCTGTCAGTTATGCATGGAGTGCTTGCTGAATTATTTCAAATTACAACAGGAAGTCACGAGGTCCATTTTCTTTAATCTGTGCAATACCATGACCCAAGAAAGGGAATTTTTACTCTAAAAATATGTGATTTTTTTCCCCATCCTAATCATTGACTCTATTTCCAAATTTTCAAAACCATTTCATAGACGCAGGTGAGGTCTTACCTATTTTGTTTTCTCTCTTCCCCTCTATTACACCCTGATTTTAGGAGTCACACTGATTTTCCAGTCCTTAACCACCTTTGCCCAAGAACTTGTAAAAATTAGTAGCCGAGAGTTGGGTTTTTTGTCAAAGTCATGGAGTCTATGCTGTACTCCCCCTTTGATTTTTCCTCCATATCATGAAATCAAACCAGAGAGCCCATGGTGGCTACACATTGTCTCTCTAGCAGTGGGGACACTGACTCTGAAGCCAAAGGAACCTGGGTTCTTGTTCCAGCCTAGTTCCTCGCTGTATAACCTGGGAAATCACTAGCTTCTCTGAGCTTCGCTTTCTTCATATATGGAATAGGAACTGGACTAGCCTCATCATTAGAGTGGATGGATATATGAATGTCTCGTGGATAATAAGTCCACAAGAAATAACAGCTGTTATAGTCATCATTGCTGTTGGAAGAAATAATTGTGCAATTTAAGAGTGCTAAATTGGGGTTACAACTAAGGGACTTGGGATTGCCAGAACCTGCTGTGGACAACAGCCATCACTTCTTAGCAAGTTCCAGTGGCAAATTTATATAGAAATATGGGCCTAGATCCTTCTTATAAGAATTCTGGAAAGCTGGGCTGGAGCAGGAGCTCATCCTAGAGCCCTAAGAGACCTCTTCCCTGCACCCCCAGACACGTACTTTGGGTCAGACCAATGAGGACAAGAACCTGAGGTCCTGAATCTCCACTCTCCTGAGAAAGGAAGCTATGGCCAGCTCTCCACTCGTCGGAGAAGGAGCTGGCCTCCTCAGGATTCTAAGCACACGGGAGAAGGAAGCAGGCTGTGGGCCTTCGATCTTTGCACCATGAGATAAAGCAAGGAGGACATCAGGAGGAGCCATCCATCTATCAATCATCTGAATGGCCAGCTGGCTGTGAATGACTCAGAGAGGTTAGGTAAGCAACTCAGGGTCACAGTGCTAATAAGCAGCAGAACTGTGATCCTATTCTAGGTTCTCTGATTCTGTCAGCTGCCATTTCTACACCATTCTCATGTGATCCTGCACTTGATGTTGGGAGCTCACCAGCTCATGTCTGTGGACTGGACCAAGGAAAATATGGGAAGTTTAGTGGTTGAGGGCTTTAGGCTTTGGAGTAAGACAGCTGCAGTCCCAACTCCTGGCTCCATCAGCTCCCCAGCTTCTTGTCTTCGAGTCACTTGAGCTTACAAGGCCTCCATTTCTGTTTGGGGATGTTGTAAGGATTAAATGAAATAAATATGTAAAGCATCAGCACATAAGTTGTCCTTGTGGTTATAATTAATAGGACACCATACACCCCTAGCTGTTTTCTCCCAGTTTTTTTTTCTTTTGCCTCCTAGTGGAACAGCATGAAGTGTGAAGGCCACTGTGAAGCTTTGAATATTTGCTGTTAGTGACTGTAGTCAATAGTGGTAACATCCTAAACCTTCAAGCTCGCAGTTGCCTCCTTCCCCAGCCTGTTGAACACATCCTGTGGGACTGTGGCACCATGTTCTGTACTGTCCCCTGTTGACTTACCAAAAATTGTAAGGAAGGTTGGGTGTCCTGACAGCAGTTGATGTTCTTCTTTTAGAAGACTATTCAGAGAAGTTTGGAAAGCTGACTGAATCATTTAGAAAGGAGGAAGGGTATTAGATCAGTTATTTATTGCTGCATGATGAATTACCCCCAACACAGAATGACTTTATACCACACTTATTCTCTCATAATTTCTGTGGTAAGGAATTGGAGGCAAGCAGTTTGGCAGGTCAACTCTGGCTATGGGTCACTCCTGAGGTTACAGTCAAGACGTCAGCAAGCAGGCATCTGAGGACTCAACTGGAGCTGGAAGATCCCCCTCCAAGCTCACTTACTTGGCTGTGCCAGGAGATCTTGGTTCCTCCCTGGCTGTTGGTCAGAGACCTCAATTCCTCCCCACCCGTGCTACTTTACAGGGCAGCATGGCAGCTGGATTCCACCATGAGTGACCCAAGAGAGAGACAGGCCACATGTCTTTTATAGCCTAGCCTTGGAAGTAACACACCATCACTTCTTCCATATTTTGTTGACCACACAGACCAACGCTGGTCCCGTGCGAGAGGGGCCACATGAGCAGGAGGTGGGGATCACTGGGATCATCTCAGAGTCTGGCCGCCACAAGGAGCACATCCTCACTGCTGGAGAACTGAGATAATTTTCCTCCTCCTCCTCCTCCTCCTCCTCCTCCTCCCAACTGTTGCCAATACAATAGGATAAGCTGCCTGTTAGAAGATTCAGTTCATATCTAGTCTGAGACATGTCATTGGTTATTTTGTGGTTTATATTCAAGTGCAAAAAGCCCAACTGACAATATTAGTTTAAAAACATAAGCCAGAAATTTGTATTTCTAGTGTAACCTCAAGGGATCCTTTAAAATTGTATGTACCCCTGACTATTTATTATAGAAATGGCTACAGATCTTTAAATATAGACCTGCATGAATTCAACTTTCATAAACTTTAAACTATCATAGGTACTAGAACACAGCTTTCTTTTAACACAGAAGGGAGAGTGATCTAAGGGTGACGATTAAACATGGGGAAGCCTCAGTATCCGTAATGTAAAATAGTTTGCCTCCCATCTCTCTCGTCTCTTATCCCTACAACTCCCTTTAGTACATGAGGTTGTTCCCACCCTCCCTCCACACTAAGCCAGATTATCTTGGATGAAAACATTGATTTAAATTCAATCTACCTTTCTTCTGCCCTATGAATTAATGTAAGAAAATGAAATCAAACTTCACAGGTACCATACATTAGCAACACAGTTGAGCTAGCATGAAGGGAGATCACACCGTTACTTCCATCAAAAGAAAAACTGAGCAGCCAAAACCTCACAAAAATATACTCAGAACTACTCAGAGGGCCCCTAAAAGGCAGCGAGGGAAACAAGGAATAGAATATCCTTTAAAAATAAGATCCTAAGGAAGGCAAGTGTGCCTCCTCCCTCTTTCTGGTATAGTGTGAGTGGCAACTGGCATTGGCTGGCTGACCTAACCATCTGTAAACTTCCTTAGCCTTAGCCTAGAGGTAGCCATGTGATCCAGTTCTGGCCAGGAAAATAGGTGGACATTTCTGGGTGAGATTTCCTGAGAGCTTTATGTCCGGCATGCCCCTTTGGTCTTTTGCCATGTATTAACAGCCCTTCTTTATCCATCTGTATGTACTGCTGATGTGAGGACCAGAGAAAAGCATCATCTTGCAGCCATTAGGGAACAAATACACACAGAGACAGTGGCCTGCTTGCTAAGAATAGTGGAACAGAAAGAAGAAAGGGCCCAGGTCCCTCATGGCACCATTAACAGTGGCTTTGGTCTGCATACTTCCAAAATTTTTAAGAGACGAGGTCTTGCTCTCACCCAGGCTGAGTACAGAGGCATGATCATAATTCACTATAACTTCAAACTCCTGGGCTCAAGACATCCTCCCACCTCAGTCTCCCAACTAGCTGGGACTACAGGTGTATGCCACCGTGCCTGGCTAAATTTTTTTATTTTTTGTAAAAATAGGGTCTCAATATGTTGCCCAGCCTGGTCTCGAACTCCTGTCCTCAAGCAATCCTCCCACCTTAGTCTCCCAAAGTGCTTGGCTTACAAGCGTGAGCCACCATACCCGACTACCTCTAGAATTTTTAAAAGTCTGTCAGTTTTCAGTTATTGTATGTAGCTGACCTCATCAGAATTGACACAGTGTGCCAGAGTTCTGAAGATCAAATGTGTTGTTCTATTGTAAATAGCAAGAGGAAATGGGATCTGAAAAGATATAGGAATAGAACAGGATCCTTGCATGTACGTTACTACAATTGAAAGTGAGGTCAGTGAATGAGACTGAAACATGTCCAAAGATGAATGGAAAACAAAGACCATCATTGTTTTTTTTAGGGAAGCGGAGTTTTTCCTGTTTACTGGGTGCAAAGCTATCTACGTAATTATAAGGAATGTTTTTATTGCCAGAAACATCTAACTTTCCTAAAAGCTTAAAGTAATTTTTTATCATTATTTCTGCAAAATGTTTTTATTAAAGGAAACACCATATGGTAACAGCAAGAAGAGTTGGTTACAAGTCACGAAGCTAGTCACAGATTTCTTTCCAACAGTTAAATTCAAAAAAACTTATCACAGACCCTACATTTAGAAAAAAAAAATGCAAGTTTCAAGACTCTTGGAAGCATAAAACTTTCATCAGAGTTGTACATGTATCATTGGGTTTTTTCACTTTCTAGAATATAAGACAAAACCTTGGAAGACGTAGGAGTTGTATTCAAAATATTGAACAACCGTCACAGCCCGGGCACTGACTGGTCAGAACAGACGTGAGCCACGCAATATTCCATCTTGGTAAAGATCTCCTCATGCAAACCCTCTACCATCACCCCTACCCTCCTTACCCCCACCAGCCCTAGCCTCTGACAACACTAATGTGTTTTTCATCTCTATAATTTTATCCTCTTGAGAATAATTGTATAAATGGAGTCATACTACATGTGACCTTTTGAGCTGGGCTTTTTTCCACTCATAATGGCTTTGGGATCCATAATGCCTTTGGGATCCATCCACACGTTGTTGCATGTATCAAAAAATCAAGAATTCTAACTTGTAGCCCAGCTGTTTTCAACTCTGGCAAAGTTAGAAAGAACACTGGCCCATGTTTGAACAATTCTTCCCTCAGGAGGCAATAATAAAATCAAAGGAAAACAGTGGATTTTTACATTTAAAACCAATTTAAAAATTGCTTAGGTGGAGAAACTGTGACCTCAGGCCCTTAGGGTACCTGATGGTATGTGCGTGGGAGGCAGGACCAGCTCAGTGGAAAATATCTAAAAAGCACACACGTTTTTCAGGCTAGCAGTGACCACTTCACTTCTCATAGCAAAATTCTGAAGTATTAGGAGAAGAGAATATCCCTTCTAGATCTCCTTCTATAGTCCTGCTTTGCATCCAGGAGGGCAACAGGTGAGTGGATTCTCCTACCCAGAATGATGGGTCAGGCAGGAGGGTTCCCAGTGCTGCCACATGGTCGTGTGTGTCTCTTTGTGAGCAGAGGCAGGGGAGGTGAGCTGAGTCTAGGTCCAGATATCTCTTTTCCTGGGGCCTGGTATGTCCCAGCCATGCTGCTAAATGTTTCACTTGCATCATTTTATTTAATCCTATCAACGACTCCACAAGATTGATGCCTGTACTGACCCTATTGTACAGGTGAAGCAATTAAGGCTTAGAAAAATTAGGGCCGGGCTCGGTGGCTCAGCCAGTAATCCCGCACTTTGGGAGGCCGAGGTGAGTGAATTGCCTGAGCCCACGGGTTAGTGACTGCCTGGGCAACTTGGCAAGACCTCATCTCTACAATAAAAATCAAAAAAATTAGCTGGGTGTGGTAGCGCATGCCTGTAGTTCCAGCTACTTGGAAGGCTCAGGGGGAAGAATCGCCAGAGCCCAGCAGGTCGAGGCTGTGGTGGCCGGGAGCGCCACTGCACTCCAATGTGGGCGACTGAGTGAGACTCCAACTCAAAAAAAGAAAAAAGAAAAATTAGCGCCTCCAAGGTCATATAGTAGACCTAGGACCTGAACAGGGGTTAAGGCCCCCAGAATCCATGCTCTTAATCACTGCATCATTCTATTCTAAAGTGAAAAACAGGTCAAAACTCCTATGCACACCAGCATCTGACATCTGTGTACTGGTAGAGAACGTATCCCAGGGCACTGGATGTCTAGAGATTCCCCTAAATCATAGATTAGGGTCCTTCAAAACTTTTTAATCTAAGGCGTGATAAAATACACACATGAAAGTTTCAACTGTTACCTACAAATAAGGACACTGTTAGAAGTAAGTTTTTTGGGAGCCTCTTGGTAGAGGAGCCTGCCTTGATGGTTTTTAAAATACCTGAGATCTTTGTGGCCATTTAAATTTTTCCCCAAAGACATAAGTAAATAGCAGTGATTTCTTAAGACTGTGGAAGCCTATGCAAGGATTGTTCCTAATCAAAATACCAAGTGAGCTAGTCTGTGCATTTTTTTTTTTTTTTTGAGTTGGAGTCTCACTCTGTCGCCCAGACTGGAGTTCAGTGGCCGCTCCCGGCCACCGCAGCCTCGACCTGCTGGGCTCCGGCGATCCTTCCGCCTCAGCCTTCCAAGTAGCTGGAATTACAGGCGCGCGCTACCACGCCCAGCTAATTTTTTATTTATTTTAGGGATGAGGTCTCACCAAGTTGCCCAGGTGGGTCTCGAACCTGCAGGCTCAGGCAATTCACTCACCTTAGCCTCCCAAGGCGCAGGATTACAGGCTGAGCCACTGAGCCCGGCTTAGTCTGTGCATTTAAACATTTGTGGCTGCAGTATGAAGCAAAGCATTAAAAAAGTTTTAAAATCCTTTTTTTATTCCTCACTCCCTATCCCTTGCTTTTTTTTTTTTTTTATAAAGCAAAGTCCTTCAGCTTGGTTTAAGCAACCCCACTGAGGGTGTTTACAAACCTTCTACCCGGCAATGTCTGGCACCACAAAGCCCCCTGTTTTCAGGTGCTATGTCCGCCACTTCTCCACACTTAACTGCGGTGATCACAGCAGTGTCGCGGCACTCACCTGGGTGAAGAGAAACCCTTGTGAGACCTGCTTCTCATCCCCTGGAAGCAAAGGCACATTATCCAGGAAATTGAAGGCAGGGCACCACTCGCTGGGCTGTAACCTGTGGGAGCAGCGCCACTGTGGAGACTTGGCCTCTGGGATCTGTGTTGCGCTTCATGCCTGGCTCCATCCTCTGTAGACAGTCCCTGGAGGAGAGCACGCTGGCACTCACTGCCCTTTGCAGTGTGTTCTTCCAGGAGCCTCACTGAGGCAGAGTATGCACACCGACTTGCCAGATTAACTACAAGAAAAATGGACTGACTTCTGGCCACCATGCTTTTCAAGCAGGTCAGTCCCATCAGAGGCCACCACAGGAAACCCCTGCCCTCCCACCCACCCCACCTTCAGGCACATCCTGAAAGTGTCCTGAGAGAGTTGGTGCACTAATGCCTGCTCTGTTAAGACCAGTGTGCACTTCAGGGTTGAGGAGGAAGAGTTTAACCAGATGCTAATAAGATCAGATGCTCGCCGGGCTCGGTGGCTCAACCTGTAATCCCGCACCTTTGGGAGGCTGAGGTGAGTGGATTGCCTGAGCCCACGGGTTTGAGACCCACCTGGGCAGCAAGACCTCATCTCTACAATAAATCAAAAAATCAGCCGGGCGTGGTAGCGTATGCCTGTAATTCCGGCTACTCGGAAGGCTGAGGTGGAAGGATCGCCGGAGACCAGCAGGTCGAGGCTGCGGTGGCTGGGAGCGGCCACTGCACTCCAGTCTGGGCAACAGAGTGAGACTCCAACTCAAAAAAAAAAAAGATCAGATGCTCATTTTCAGTTTTTGTTCTTCCAGCTGCTCTGCATGCTGGGCCCACAATCGCACAGTTACCATGTGCCACCTGCATGGGGGGATGCTTGAGCTTCATGGATGCTGCGGGGTTGGAGAGTGGGTATAATGCAGCAGCTTCACCTGTGACATTGTGTCTTTCCACTCCAGCCTGTGTTGCTTGGTCTCCTGTTGAGTTGCACATACTATGCGCAGGGTTAGGATGCCACACAGTTCAGCTGACATCACCAGTGAGCCCCACTCACTCTGGCATCTTCTCAGCACCCTCACTCCCACAGTACTGTCACCTGGGGTCTGTATACTGACACTTAGGCCTGCCCAGGAGCCTCCTGGCTGGCCGCTCTAAGTGACTTCTCTCTAGTTATCAGTGCTTCGTGTCAGCAGGCTGTCTCTGATGTCTCAGCCATCTATTCTGCCTGAGACAGAAAGTGCTTGTGCAGATTGGCCTTGGGCCTTTCCATTCTCACATTAATGGCACCTTGGAGTCAACTTTTTTCCCAAAGTTTCCTTGAAACTCTTACCCAGGATTGCTTGCCTGTATTTCCTTTCCTGTTGCTTCCAAGATGCTCACATGCATGGGGTTCATGGGGAAGGGTTTGCTGGTGTCTTGTTTCCCACAGACCCACTTGGGGGTACAGGTTTTCACCCTCCCATAACTTTGCTTTTAATCATCAAACCTTCCTCCCCTTTCTTTATTTGTCACCTTTTCCTGCATTGCATCTCTTCCCAGCTTTCTTGTCCCTTTCATCCTAAAGTTTCTACAAAAGAACAAAGTCAGTTGGTCTAAGAGATGACGGCAGGGAGAGACAGGGCAACTCGGAAGAATTCTAGTAGGGTTGTTTTTTTTTTTATTAACTGCACAGTATTTTATTTTTTCTCATTATGCATAGTACCTTCTAAGTGTTGACTTCAATGAGAATTTTGCTGGTAGAAAGCTTTTAGAAGAGTTGGAGATTTTTGTTTAGTCTGTACAAAGTTTTCTCTTATTTTTTATCTGGCAGAATGTTTTTTTTTTCTTGGTTTGGTTGCTTGTTTGCTTTTGGCTGCCCTCTCATGACCCCCCCACCACTATCACTCATCTACTTGCCCCTTGTTTTTTGAGTGTCTGCAAATAAAAAGGATATGTTTGAGTGTTTTGCAGATAAAGTAAAGGAATCAGGTAACATTACTCTGAACAGGTATGTTTTCTATTCCGTGAGAGTTTCTTTAGATAGAAAAAAAAGTCTAGTCTTTGAAAGGGATTCTTATATTTAGAAGGAGAGAAGCAGGGGTCCACAGCCCTGCTGAGAAGCAGGGTCACAGCACTCCTAAGAAAATGTGTGTTTGCCTGAGGGCCCATGAGTTACCTCCACAGGGGGAGGTAGGAGTGTAGAGTGTAGACAAGGCTTACAGGGAGTGGGCAGGACATATGGGTCCAATAGATCAATAACGTTATCAATTCTTACTGCCTTGTCGGCTGTGTCTAGATATTTGGGTTTTGAAAATTTCTCCTAGCTGTCATCTCAAGCTCTCTTGAGAACCTTTAAGGATGCCAATATCTTATTAAATGGCAACTTAAGCTCTCTTCTGAACCTTTTCACTTACCTCATCCCTAAAAATCCCTTGATGGAACAGCATTAAGTTGGTGACATTAATCCTTCAAACTGCCACATTAGAAACCATGGAGACCTTTTTTCATCCATCCCAGCCCAAAGACTGGAATCCTCAGCCCACCCTGTTGTGGGAACATTGGCCACAAGCTCTGGAGGGCAACAGATGAGGTCAAGACCTTACATCATGTTTCTTGCAGCAGCCGAAAGGCCATGGTGTTTGCATTGATTTACAGGAGCACTTCCTAATGTTGTTGTCCCTTTGCAACTGTACAGAACAGCTTGAATATTAGGAGGTTAAAGCCATGCTTTATAATAACCTTATGAAAGTTTCATGCTAACATTTGATCAGTAACAAGCCTGGCTTAGAACAAAACTGTGTTCCTTGGAATGCTGTTGTTGCACTGACATTGTTTTCATGTTAGGGTGGCTTCATAAGGGTGTCATTGTTGATACCATGGTCTGGAGGAGTTGAGGGAAGGGTGAATGGAGGTTTAGAAAGCAACTCACTGAAACACGCTGAATCTAAAGTCAGCTGCTTCACTTCCTTGGAGGAAGTGAAAAACATGCATTCTGTCCACAGGCACTTAGTAACTGTCTGTTGTCTGCACTGTTCCACAGTAGCAATGTCCATGAACTGAGTGCTAATTGCATATGTATACATAATACTCATTGTGCATTTCTCCTCAGCATCCTCCCCCCTTTCCTCATATGGCAGGTCTACAGTTTGGGGCATTGACCTCAGCTTTTCTACCAGTCCTAAGCCAATCAGTGCACAGTACTTCCTACATAATGAGGATTGGTTTAGGAACGAGTGATAACCCAACTGGACCAATGATTTGTGTGAAGGAGATATGAAATGTCTGAGGCCTCTGGGGGTGTTTCCTCACTCTGGAAAGAGAAGCTCAGGGAGGCTGTTTTCCTGCTTGGATGAGAAGCCTGGACCTATTGGTACAGACTAGGGACCAAACTACCACTTACAGAAGAGCAGAAGTGACAAGGAGTCAGTGACACCAAGCCAGAGCCACTGCTGTAGGGAAACCCGCCTCCTGCCCACTCTTAAGGAAACAGGTTTGATCCAACACTGTTCTGCATTCTTTGAGGCATTTGAACTGGCAATTCTGTTACCCACAGCCAACGAACGATATATTCACATTCAGTATGTTAGCAAATTACCCATTGCAACAATGCTCTGAGATGGATGATATTATAGACTCCATTTATAGATATGGATATGGAAGCAGGGTTAGGTAACTTCTCCAGGCCACAGGACTAGTAAGTAGAAGAGCTGGGATGTAAACCCAGTTTTGTCTGATCCCCAAGCCTACCTCTTCTGCCCAGTGGTCTCCACCTATTCCCATATCCTGACCAGCTTGTCTGCAGGAAGGCACTCACTTTTCTGGGAGGCAAGAGGAGGACCACCTTCACTCTGCCTTTCAACCAAAGTGAGTAAAGGCCAGAGCAGAGGGCAAGTACTTAGTGACTTCTGCAATGCACCTGGGAGCTCAGGGCAATCCCTTAAGGGGCACAAAACCACGGAAACCTCATGGGAGGCAGCGCATCAAATCTTTTTAGCACATACCTGGCAATAAAAGTGCATAAAACACAAATATACAATATAATGAAAAATTATAAATAAAAGGCCCCAGACAAGATCTGTTTGGATTTGGCAGTTAAATGTCAGTAGCAAAGGAAATAGTGAAGTTCATCCTGGCCAAGTCACAGCCTCATTTGTCCCTGTAGCATTTGGCATGCTTTAAGAAACGTGTCCCCTAGTCTACCATTTATGCCATCATGAACATCCAGAGACATGCCCACAAAATGGTATCTGAGAAAAGAACCATTGAAAAATAAAACTGGCTCTCTGAGTTAGGACTATAGCCTCAATAAGCTATTATTAGCCCTGTTCTACTTTCTGACTCTCATGATGCCAAATCCTCAGGAAAAATGACCTGTAAAGAGATTCCCAGGAAATCCAAGGTTATAGAGTGGTTCCTAGGCCCTTCGAGGGAACAGGTATCATGCTGCCCCAGTCTCACCTTCATCCTCTGTCTGTTGCTGGGCACTCACCATCCATATAAGAGCTTGCACACCCACACATTTGGGGTGAGCTGTCTCAAGCAGACACACTTCATGGTGGGTGCCTGTGATTTGATGATATGTTTATTTTTCAGGAGAGATCTTGCATAGATAAATCACAATTTTTTTGTATAGATCTCTCGTAACTGATTATTTACTAGCTCCCTTCAAAGACAGTAGAACCAAAAGGTCTGTTTGAAGAATGCACATAATGTCCATTTGCTGCAAATAAGACAGTAAATAAATTAGTGAGTCTTCACAGCCACCTTGGATCCAGAGTGAGCCCTCTTGACCCTGAATGGTGCGGAGTCACTGGAGAGCCCTGGGAAGAGCTCACCACTGAAAGGAATCCCAAAAGCCCATGAGCAGGTAAAGCACCTCCAGCTGCGTGCCTGTAATTGAGGCAGATTATTAATAAGGATTAATAAGGGCATTCCTCTCCAATTCATATTTTAACCCTTCTTTAGAATCTTCAATTAAAAAGATAAAAACTGTCCTCCAGCTCTGATGACTCCTTTCATTATTTTAATTACTAAAGGAATCTATTTGATACCTTGCATTCCCAGGCAACCAGAAGATAATTATCTTTTTACACTGCTGAGGCCAACCCAAAGCCAGGCAGTCTTCCTGAGCAGTCAGAGCCTGCCCTGTGAACAATGACAGTGACATGATCACCAAGTGGTCCTTAGATGGTGCATGGAAGAGAACATTCTAAAGTGTGAGTGTGTGCACGCGTGGGTGTGCACGTGTGCTATTCTTCTATGCAGTGATATCTAGTGTATGTGTTTGGCAACGGCTGGCTTTCGTCTGTTGCCGTTTGTTCGTTTGCACTGAGTATAATCCAGACAGAGGCTTTCTGTCCCCCTTGTCACTGATGTCCTGCCACTCAGTCCCCTACCCAGGTAGGTGACAAGAGTACTCTTGGTTTTTGGTTTTTTTTTCCCAAACCAAAGTTATTAACACACAGCACCACTCAAGCCTGGAGCCTCCAGGAAGCAGCAGGAGTTGGCTGATGAGACTAGGGATTCCTAAGGAGAAAGCAGGGCAGACAACTGGGGGTCGGTGGGGGGAACATATGAGGCCTGAGAATCCCTAGGGTAGGAGTCAGGTGTTATTCATCCTTATCCCTTTAGGGCCCAAAACAGTGCATATCAACTAACAGTGATCAGTATCAGCATCTGTTAATATTTGTTAAACTCCTGCTGTTTGCCAGACTCTGAGACTACAGCAGAGAACAAAACTAAGGAGAAAGCACTGTGCACATCGCTTCGCCATGGGGAGAGACAGGTCATCAAATAAGTGGGTAACATATGCAGGACCTTTCGGTTGTGATAAAAGAGTGTGTCCAGTTTTAAACAGGATGGCGGAGAAGGTTTTGCAGAGATGGGACAACTGAGCAAAGACCTGGGAAAAGCATTCCAGGCAGAGGAAACAGCAGCTGCAAAGGTTCTCAGGCAGCAGCATGCCCCAAATTTGAGGAACAGGTGGGTGGCACAGTGAGCATTAGCCAAGGGAGGCCATCCTAGCTGGAGCATGGTGAGTGATGGGTGTTGTAGTAGATAAAGTCAGGAATAACAGGTGGGGGCTGGATCACATGGGCCTTGTAGGGTGAAAGGGTGACTTTCCACTCTGGATAAAGTGGGAAAGCTCTAGACTTTTAGCCAAGGTGGCATGATGTTTGGCTGCTCCAAGGAGGCAAGGTGGAAGCAAGGAGACCAGCTAGACCATTGCGGAAAACCAGACAAGAAGTGGTAGTGTTTGGGTACTAGTGATGGGCGAGAAAGAAGTGGTCAGAGTCAGGGTGTGCTTTGGAGATGGAGCCTGTAGGGTTTACTTCTGGGTTAGATGTGGGATGTGCAGTAAATGGCATGCTGTCCCATCTGCCGTATGCCGTCAGCCACACAGCCCAACCTCAGTGGGAGGTGAGAGGGAAACACACAAGGGCATGCATGCCAGGTGGCAGGGTCATTGGAGACCATCTTAGACATTGGATACCACAATGGGTGAGTCGATGCATGAGAGGCAACCACCAGCCCCCACAGTGAGGCTTGCAGGAGTTCAGTCACTTACTGAAACTACTAGTGTGATCTTGAGACCAGAAGGACAAGATCAGCATACCTGGCAGCCTTCACCTTGTTGCTAAGTAATCTTTTCTTATTGATGGCCAAGATATATTGGGTTCTCAGCCCATTTTTTAGATTCCCAAGATTCCTCTTTTTTTTAAGTATTGAGTTTAGAGGTCAGTTGATCTTAAAGTCTATATCCAAAGCCTCTGTGTTCTCTCATTCTAAACGCATTCCTTTCTTAAATATTCTATGCTTCACCCTGGACCGTTTCTCAGGTTGAAGAATTTATCAGAAATGGCTTTAACAAATAGCGTCACTCAAAATCTGCCCCTGAGCCCATTCAACCTCCAACCGAAGAAAACTACTGTGACTACTCCTCCCTTCGTCCCCCACTCCTGCTGCTTAATCACACCCCTCCCCTCAGCTTCCCATGCCTGTCCCAGCTGTGGGAGCAAGGATCTTCCTCCCAAAGTCCGGGCTTCCTCCCCACATCCCTTTCCCACAGGCTTCCTGGAGCTCCCTCTTTTATACTTGACTGAGGGAGAAAATGACACCTTATATTCTGAGCAAAACTTAGAAGTAAGTGTGTTTCAGGGACTCATATCTAGTGAAAAAAAATGACATGTTTTGTACAAAAGGTACAGCCACCTCAATGCAGAAAATGTAAAGAGAAAATATTCCTGAAAGCTTCAGGACTCTCGGGCCTCACAGCTAATGTGCTGTAGAAGCGTGACCATTTTTCTCACCAAGGATGTTGAAGGCCAGGCATGAGTCCCACCAGGCGTCATGGCCACAGGCAAGAATCAGGGATAAGAGAAAATGCTGATAATAAAAGGAGCTAGCATCGATTATCAATGCATGCCAGATAATTTGCTGGGCATATTGCATGCAATATATCATTTTGCCCTAATAGCATGACTGAGAGAGTTGAGTAACTTGTTTAAAGACATACTACTAGTCAATGACAGAGTCTGGAGCAGTGACCAAAAATAATTCAGTTCACCTATTGCCAGTAGATCCTGAAAACTTTTCATTCACTCATTCAGCCAATACAAATTAAGTACTGCCTATGGACAAACACCCTGGGCGCTTGCTGCTCTGCTTTTCAATTTGCATGTGGAGCACCCGAAACAGTAACAGACTGGAAACTAATAAATGGTATCCCTCTTCCTTTGCCCAAGTTCAGTTGTTAATAAGAAGTAGACTCAGGATTCAGACAGGTGAAGATCAAATCTAGCTCTCTTACAGATGCATTGAAATGAGAGGATTCGGCCCAGTATATAGGAGTCAGTTTCCCTAACTAGCCTTCTCTAAAATCCTCTCCTACACTGTAGGGATGGACACGGGCTCAGGGGTATTTGCAGGTATTAGATCATCATGACACAGTGGCATGGTGATGCCAGGTGGCAGGTAGAAGAGGAGACCCAGGGAAATCTTTTCCAGGGAAGATCTTTCAAGCACAAACCTGAGGGGAATGAGTGGAATTCATGCAATGGAGGATCTGGGAGTGGCATGAAGAGGGAAAAGAAGAGCATTTTCAGCAGCCCTGAGCATGCCCCTGTGGGAGTGACAGCTGTACGCCCCTCTCCCGGAACGCAGACCCAGCTCTGTACCAGATACACAAACTGCACTTCAGCTCCTCCTCACACCCTTGATCAGACAAGATTTCAGTGAGCCGGAAAGGAAGACACACTTGCAGGAAGCTTGGCAGATTTAGACTTGTCTGAGTGCCGACTGGAAGGAGGGGCAGGTCCCAGCAGAGAAGAGGGTTGCAGATACATGAGAAAGCGGGATCCTGGTAGATATGGCACCCCAGAGAAGTTGGAGGCAATGAAATGCAGTCACTATAGTGGGGTTAGCCTCATGAGGAAGAAGGGGCAGAAGAGAAAGGAAATAATTGGCATGAATTCTGGGTGGGGTTGGGGCTAGTTGTGAGTTTCGTGGCAGGACACTGAAGGAGTTTCTTGGTGGGTTCTTATTTCTGCCTGGGAAGGAAAACTCAGACATTTTAAATGATGACTATTAATAGGCTCTCTTTCAATTTTTCAACTCATCTCTATCCTCTCTCTTAGTCCACCCATTCTTTTAGGAATTCTAGGTCGTCTTCGTCACCATTTTCAATATTGCTTTGATAGGGACCCAGTCAACTCAACTTATGACTTTTCCTTTAGTAGAACTTATGCTAAGGTGAATGTCATTTAGTTTAATAAGTTAGGTGGGTTTTGAGGGGTTGGACTGGGATCCTAACATCATATACTGTACAAAATGCTTCTGAGTTGTAGCATGCATTCTAGGCTCAGACTCAGTCTTATAAATGATATTTTGGAACATAACTCTTTGTAAAGGACCCTCGAGTGATTTTAACTGTTTCAGGAAATCATAGAAGTTGAACCTTCTCGGTGTGTCAGTCTTGAGAGGAAAGTCAAGAATAGCCAGTGAATTGACTCAGTCTCATTGACTTGGATTTCAGTGTCTACTTTCAGTTTATTAGGCATATGGCATCTTCCAGCCTAGGGGTAAGGTGCTGCTGTCCTGGGCACTCAGTGGTTGATGAAATAATAGAAATGCAGCAATTCTCAGCAAGCAATAGACAACTTTTTCCTACTGAGCGAAAAGCAAGCTTAAGAATGAGTCTTTATGTGAACTGCCTTCAACTCTCCCTCACCTGCATTCAGTCTGGTGAGAAGTGCTTTCAAAAAGTCTGTAAATCTAATTCCAATCATGGATTATTTCCAAGCTTCCAGAGTGGAATATCTCTCCACACACCCAACTCCAAAGAATGAGGCAAATGAATGAATGCTTCTTTACCCAATTCTGGCTCCGGGGTGGGCCTGGTGGGAGTCCTTGCTAGCCTGGAGCACCCCCAGCTATGCACAGGAAGACGGCCCTCCCGCAAGGGCCTCACTCCCCACAAGCTCGTTGCCTGACTCTGTGACCTTGGACACCCTAAGCACTATGTCATTCCTCATTCACGGCGATCTCACAAAAAAGGACTCTAAGTTTCTTCCATTCAAAAATGATTTCCTCCACCTCAGTTTGTGCCTGGATGCCCTATTAAACATTTGTGTTTGTTGGTTTGGTTCTCACTTCTCACCTTGTCTATGCTGAATGATTAAGAAATTAAATCCCAAGCCAGCTCCACTCCGGCCCTTCCTCCTGGGGCCCTTGGATGCTCATGGGCTCAGTGGTAGTTTTGTGAATGCCGGGGTCCCTTCATGTTTCCGTTGTGATGTGCAGAGATCCCGAGAAGGGAAAGATGAGTGATTTATACAAAACACTCACACTACTTCTCTCTACACTCCTACTCCAGGAAGATGTCATAACCAATACATCAAGGCGTCCAGCTCTCTGTATTTCTCCCTCAACCCGGTCAGAATTCTGTGCAGAATTACAGCTAAGTCATGGGACATATTTAATTAAAAGACTAATGGCAAAATAAGGTTGTGGTGGATGCTTTCTAATTGCAGTCTGTTAGATTTTAATTACTCATGGTAAATTGTGAAAGCTAATCCACGATGTGTCTTTGCACACTCCTGTTCTTTTTAATCACAAAGAAAATGTTCTCAGCTGCTGACAGGATAGGCCTCATCATCAGCACAGAGCAATTTGATCTTACACGACAGTGACTCAGCAACTTGCCGAGTCCAATTAGCAGCTTTGTAGCTACTTATTCAGAACAGCTGTAGGAAAGTCTGGCCTCATAGGCCGCAAACAGCCGGGTCCCCCAGCCCCTGATCCGCTTGGGTGCTAGCAGCAGGGATCACGCCAGGATGGACTATTGGGTTCTGTGGCGAGTTAGAAACATCCTTTCCCTGGATTCCAGCTTTTTGTCTTTCCTTACCAGAGATTGATACAGAAGTGCTTGGAAGCTCTTGGAGACTTGTAGAACTGAGGAGCCAGAGACCTTAGTGATCACCTAGTCCCAGTGAAGGAACTTAGGCCCAAAGATGTTAAGCGCTCGCTCAGGGTTATATAGGTGGGCAGAAGGAGGGTTCATGTCACAGGACCCCAATATTGACACCCCATGTGTTACTCCATACCAAAACTCCCCATGGCTCTCATCCAGAGCTGTGTGTTAGGAAGACAGGAGTGTGGTGTCCCAGAGAGGATCTTGTAGACTCTGCCCCACCCAGCAGGGCAAGGCGGACAAGTCACACAACTTTTCTGGCTGTTTCCTGATTGTCACCATGAACATAATACTGTATAAGAGAGTTCAAGAAGTATGTGAGACAGCCGTATGAAACTGTCCAAAACACTGGATTTTAAAATGTGGTACTTATACACAATGGAATATTATGCAGCCATAAAGAAGAACAAAATTATGGACTTTGCAGCAACTTGGATAGATTTAGAGACTATAACACTCAATGATTTATCACAGAAACAAAGAACTGAGTCCCATGTGTTCTCACTGATAAGCGGATCCTGGACATTTACCATATTACTACAAGAAAGGGATTGACAGTAGCTGGAAATTGCCAGGGGAGGCGGGAGGCATATAACATTAATAACCTGATCTCAAACCAGGCAAAGTGGGGACCAAAGGTCAGCCCCAACTTTACCTGTACAATGACCACTTGTATACCTAATCCTGAATTGTACCCCCACATCTTTTTTAAAAATTTATTTTAAAGTTGTCCCCCACATCTTTAAAATAAAATAAATTTTAAAAAAAGAAACTGTCCAAAACAAAGTAGAAACTCTTGTTTTAAGCACCAAAAGGTCCATTGAATCTTGATTTCCAGGTATTGAGGTGGAGAGGGGGAAAAGGAGAGGGAGTGAGCGAGTGAGAACACGTGTTATGTAAAAACATTGTGAATCAAAGACACTTCTGCAAACACTAAGTAAGGGGACTCTGCTTTGGACATCAACTTATTTGGCAGATAAGAGAGAAAAAGAGTACCCCCTTGGACAACTTTACTTGAGTGTCTAGAATTTATGTGTAAGCCTCTGTTCCAACTATAGAATTCTACTCCGTGTCTGCCAACAAAATATTAGATCCCCTGCAGCTTTCTCCTTGGACACTTGCCTGCATTTTGTGAGCAACTATTGTCATTGGGATAGGTCTATATCTATACCTAGAGGCCAAGGTGAATGAGTGTTTTTTTAATGAATTGTAGAAGTGATCAGCAGTGTCACCCAGCCCTCAGTCACCTAGCCTTCCTTTTGCCACCGATCACTTCCCCATGTAACATGTATTTACATTTCATGTCTTTGTCCTATTCATTGAAAAGGGACCAGAACATCTGTCTTCTCTCTCTGCTCTATTATGATTTCTCTAGTGGTCAAAGGTTGCTTCAGAGTGATTTGAAGAAAACAAAGCCAACCAGGATATATCTTCCAAATCAAGTACGGTCAACATAGTCTTTCAGAGAGAGACTCCTCAGCCATTAAAACTTTTCAGAGTTTTAATGAAAAATGGAGACTAGGTTGAACCAGCACCATGGTGGTGCTGGCAGGACCTGCTTAGATGTTGTGCAGTGGGAAGTATACACAGGCCAGGGGGAGTGTAAGGGTGCTTCTGGGCGGTGTTCTACCCATGGTGCCCAAATGTCAGTTAACATTAATGCTCTTGTTCATGTGTTTTTATTAAGTAACTCCGAGAACACATAATTTTTTGTTAATCTAAATAAATGTACATGCTGCTTATTTAAAAAGTTGATTTATAATGCTTATAATGCTAATAATTATTATAACTGCTATATTTAAGTATTTCTTTTGTGCCAGGCACTGTGTTAGAATCCCATACACATATCCATGAAATATGTTTTATTTGTCCAACTTAAAGGTGTCAAAACTGAGGATTAGAAGGATTCTGTAACTTGACAAAATGAGATCACCTAGCATGTGCTAAGAGCAGGTCTGTGTACCTCCAGAACCTGAGCTCTCGGCCCTGCTGCGGTATTGTTTCAAAGTGTGTTCCAGCAAGTCATCAGTTTCTCTGGGAAGCCTGGAACTGGTGGTAATGACCAGAACAGATCAGCTCTTCTGAGCTACTTACTCCAACTTAGGGCAATACTGGGAATACCATCTAAGATGGAGACTATCTCTGGAAAACTGGGGCATCTAAACCACAGCTTTAAAACAGTCTGACTGGAGAATAAGCCTAGCTTTTCCTAGGTTATGATCTAAGCCATGATATTATTGTATTGTTGCTAGCTTCTAACATCCACTTCTTTTTTGAGTTCAGTTTCCTTCTTTATGAAGTAGAACTTTCACAGGCCTTTCACTGAAGGTCTGTGAATTGCAGACTTTCTCATTTTGTCTCACTTTGTCTGAAAATGTATTTATTTTGCCATTATTCTAGAGTAACAGGTTAGCTGGTTATAATTGATATAGGTTGACATTTTGTTGGTATTATTCCATTTACCTCTTGATCTCTTTGAAGCTACTGAGAAACCTCCTAGTTCTTTCTTGTTGCTTTGTTAGTTCTCCATTTTTCCCCTCTAGTTATTTTCAAGGTCATCTCTTTGTCTTGGGTGTTCTGCAGTTTCATTAAAATGTGACTAATGCCGATTTTTTCCCATTTATCTCATTCAGGACTTATCATGCTTCCTGAGTCTGATGATTTCATGAATTCTGGAAACTTCTCAGCTATTATCTTTTTAGCTATCACCTCTTTTTGTTCTCTCAATATTCTTCTTCTGATACTCACATTCTATGCTACATGTTTCTTAACTTCTTTTATATTTTTCATTTCTGTACTTCTCTTTACTACATTCTAAACAGTTCCTCAGATCTGTCTTCCAGTTTACTAATTCTCCATTCAGCAGTGTCTAGTCTGTTGTTTGGCCCTTCCACTTATTATAAAGTTATATTTTTATTTCTACATTTTTGTGTAGGTCTTTTTCAGACCTGCCGTTCTTTTTTCATTATGTTCTTTCATATGGCTCTTTTATGTCTTTAGCATTTTAAACATTTTTTTTTTTAGATTGTTCTTGTATCTGGAATTTTTGAGATATTAATCCTTTTACTTTTATGTCCAGTGACTCTGGCATATAATGGGTTTTTCCCTCTTGTGTTCTGTAATTGTGTTCTGTGAGGTTATGTTGATTGGAAAATTTCCTGAAGCAATCCCCTTTGGCCAGCTGTATTTTCTTCTGTCAGTTATTCTAGGGTTAGCATCTATTCTAGGGTTAACCCCTTCCTAGGACCCATTTTGTTAATTTCCCAGAATGAGGGTCTGTCCTCTAACCTAAATCTACTTGAGACAAAGACCTGGGATTTTAATTCTCAGAGTAGCCTTCTTTTCTCTGTTCTCTGAATCCAGACAGAGACAAGATTTCTTTTCTCCAGTTTATGCCAAGGATATATTTTTCTTTCTATTCTACAGTTTATATCAGTTACTAGTCTGTGGCCTTTTAGGATTCCCACATTGGGCAGGAATCTCAGTTACAACTTCTTGCTTTATGTGGGCAAGGCTTCATCTTCTATTCTCAGGTGGACATTAAAATCTAAACTCCAGGTTACAATAAATCATACTGCTCTCTACTCCAGGCAGCTGAAACACTGAGCACTTACTGTAATAGTTTGTGTTATTCTTTTCACATGGAGACTTTTTCCTTGCTTTCTTATTATCTCCTCAGCTGTCTACTTTTTTACAAAGTCATTGTTCTTATATGTTATTCAACATTATCTAGGTGTATGTAGCAGTGGAATTTTTAGTTAATCTTTTTTCTGCCATCACTCTGAAACCTTAGTCATACTGTCTTATTATAAACTAATTGTCATATATAGGACGAGTTTTGGTAGGGAAAGAGACAGACATACTCTTTGACCACCTGTTCCAGCAATCTGTCCAAAACATATACTCTGCCCAACCTGCACTAATTCCTTTGCTTGATAAAAAAAAAAAAATCAGCATGAAGTGAGGGGCCCTAAAGATGTTGGACCACACCATCAGCTTCTTCAAGGTATGACAATGTTTTACAATGCACCTTGAGCAAAATGTCTTGACACTGCCTTGGAAATTAACTCATGGGTAGTCTTATTAAATTTTGCCTAAACATTTATAATGGACAGAATTCAACTGGAGGAAATTGATTATGTTTCTCTCCAGTGTGCCAGAAAAGTAAGCCTGACATTCTTTTTTCTTTTGAAATAAGATACCAAAAATAGAACACTTCTTTTCACTAAATTTGAAAATAGACAACTGCAACTCAATGTTATTTTGAACGGTTTATTGACTCTGACTTTTATTTTATTTGTACTGTGTTCCAAGTTGCTGACAATGCTTCACTCACATGACTTCAATTTTTTCTAACTGAGAGAGCAGTTAGGAAAAAATAGCCTTACTTCTGTTTTATTGAGACCTGGAGAGTTTCATATATTTATCCAAGTAGTTAAGATAGCCAGGCCACCAAAAAAACTGTGCAGTTGAACCCACCCCAACCTGCTCACCCCAAGCAAAATTGCTTTTTTTCATGAAAGTATATTTCAAAGCTATTTCCTCAGGTTTCGTCAAGGGAGCAGCCCTAAGAAACCTACCAGTACTTTGAAATAGGGATATAGTTGAGACATTAGCCACTAATATCAGACGATGTTCCCTGGCCAAGACCATAGCTTTGGAGACACCTAAGGTGGAATCCCACCTCTGTTACCTACTACTTGGGAAAGTCACTTTTAACCTCTCTGAGCTATGATTTTCTCACCTGCAAGATAGGGGAAATAATTCCCATTATGATAGGACTGTAGTAAGGAATAAACGAGAAAATACATGTAGATTAAATGAAATAATGCATATAGTCCCAGTGACACTCTAAGTGACCCATAAATCACAACCATTATTAGTCATGAACTTCCTGTATGAAGTCCCAACTGAGAAATTATTTTAGAATATTATGCTGTTCTAAGTTTTTCTTCCCTAAAGAACTGTGCTGTTTTCTCCTCTTGGGGAATTTGAACCACTAAATTGATTGAGCTTTCCTTTTGCTGTGGTTGTAAGCTCTAATCCAAGTTGATGTTGCAACTAGTGCAGCTCATGACCTGTGCTCTGTGTTTTCCAGGTCTGACTTCCTGCCTTCATAAACCTTATATTTTCCCTCATTCTGGGTTTTATTTTATTCTTTTTTTATTGATTATGAGGATAAAATGAGATATATTAACGTACCTAGCCCTTAATCATAATAGAGTATTCTTCTCTTTAAATATTCTTTTCTTTCTTCTTTTACCTTTTCTTTCTACTCCCTATACCTTCTCTGCTAAGTAATATTTACTAATGATTTTTTTCCTTTCTATGATAAAGTCATAGTCATATTTCTAGAGGCATCTTGAAATTTAATTGGTAAATATTAAATATTACTGTGATGCCTCTGTTTAAAAGCAGTTAATGGTGACTATAGTGAACAGAATGTACTTGGACAAAGAGAGGCAGCGTTTAATGACGAGTATGTGAGCCAAGTCCCAGCCAGGCCATAGCCTAGCTGCGGCCTGTACAAAGTCACTTTATCCCGCTGCGCCTGTCCCCTGCTCTGCAAAAGGAGGTGACACTGTCCACCTCTCAAGATTGCTGTGTGGATCACAGCCAGTGAGATCATGTGGGTACAAGGGTTCTAGAAGCTGTATACCTTTATGATTTTTAAACATCCTTACTGTTGCTACTGTTACTGTTAATAAAATATCTCCAACTTTACAAACATTCATTATGGCAAGACCCAGAGCTCTCTTTAGTGCTATCTATATTTGAAATTTAGAAGTTGTTTTCATGTATAAGTATGTATGGTTCTGGGACAAGCTTCCATCGGTGTGGTTTTTTATGTTAGCTCTTCATGTGCAGAGGTGGTTGGGGCTAGTCACGTCCCTCCCTAGGAGGTAAAAACAAATCCATGAGAAATGTGCCAAACTGTGGTATGGCTGTAACATAGTAAGCACAAACATTTCAGCAACTTCTGAATTCAGATAAATACTGCACCCTCCATATGGTCTGTGTTGAAGGCTGTAATGCAGCCAGTTCTAAAAAGGTGCTTGGAACTTTTTTAAAAAGCATTTTTATAGGGCCAGTAATAAACCACATCAAGAAATGTATCTTGTTACTTTATGGTTATTCTTTCTTTTCTCATATATGGAATATGAATCAATTAGATTATTTTTCTCACCAATTTAGCCCTAAGTATTGTTGGGACATTGCAAAAATGAGATCTTCCTTTTATCATGATAAACTTAAATAGCCATTTATAATTCAAGTGTTTTAAAAACCTATTAACTCTCAATAACACTGTGAGGCAGTTGGAATCCTCACTGTAAAACAGGGAAACTGAGGCATAAAGCCATTGAGGAACTCACGCTAAGTCACTTGTTTTACAAAGAGGAGCTCTAGGAGGACAGTCCAGTGTCTGACCTCCTCTGCCTACCTGCTTTCTGCTGAATCTTGTGGCTTCATGCTCCACAGAGCAAGGAATCCTCTTTCTTTAGAAGAGTTTGTTCCCCCAAATGAACTCTAATCATATCTTCAGCAAGTTTCACTTGGATTTATAAATTCTGAGATGAATTCAGGCAAGTCAGTGCCTGTGGAAGCTTTGCTTTCTTCTACTGTAGAAGTTGAAGTGGTTTTCAAGTTGCCTCCGGAACCTTGGGGATTCTGGGGAGCCACGGGGGAGGAGCTGCTTTGAGTGGGGCAAAGGGCTAGTGGGTGGGGTCCTTGTGATGCTTCAACTAGAGCAGTTTTGCATTGAGACATGCTACATGCGCTGTGTAATTTAGAGGATACACATTGGAAGGACAGAGAGACTGGGGCTCTGTTGCTTACACAGAAAATGTCCTAAACCAGGAGACCGCCACCAGATGGTGGTGCTGCAGGTTGCTAACCTGGATTGAGCTTAACACAAGTTTCCCCTGCCTGATGTGAGATGCAGAACTGTGTTCTCCTTGTTGTAGGTGAGGCAATCCAGACCTAGAGAAGGTAAGCAATCTATCCAGATCCTATAGCTCAGAGGAGGAGGTTAGGATTTGAATTCAGATTACAGGGCCTTTATACATGTTGTCCCCTCTGCCTGGAATACTACCCACTACCCCCTCTGACCTTCTTTCATCTGGCCAGTTTTTACCCTCTGTCAGGCCTCAGCTTGCTGATACTTCCACAGGGAATCTTCTCCGACCTTTAAGCTAATAGTCCTTTTGGTGTAGCCTCATGACACCTAGGATTTTTCCTCCATAACCTGTAGCACAGTGCACAATAACAGTGTCATTGGAAATGTATATAAATTTATCCTATTCTAGACTGTGAGCTCCACAAGGGCCAGGCCATGTCTTGTTTGTTTTGTTTTGTTTTTTATTCCACCATTAGGTCCTCAGAACCTGGCAGAATACATGACATGTGGTAGCTGTTCACTGTTCATTTGCTGAATGAATGAATTGGATGAATGGAGGGAGGGAGGGAGGAAAGGAGGGAGAGAAGGATGGATGGATTGGCGTCTGACCCTGGAGGCAGTGATGTTAAAAATTATATGTGCCACCTCCAATGTCTTTTGCCACTCTGACCACCAGTGGTCCTAAGGCCATCATGCCACTTTACTGTTGATAGTGAATTGAGTGCAAAGAGCTGCCATGGGGGAGAAGGACTGGAATGAATCCAGGGCCAACAAAGAGAAACACAGGCTGTACTTGAGAGCTCAGTGTAAAGGGGTTGAAGCCTGGAGTGGGCTGCCCCAGAAGTAATCCAGCATCAGGCTTTTAGAAAGAACTCAAGCATGGAGCGGAAGATTCTTAGGATCTTGGGTTACTTGTGTGATGAATACTCAGTCAAGATGTCGCTGCTATATCCCAGCCTATAACATTATGGATGGAAGAAGCTCATTCTGCCAGCCAGATCCCTATTTTGCCTCTCTTCCCTTTGATCTCTCACTCACTATTTGTTGAGAAGGGAATCTATTAATTAAACCTAGATTCCCTTCTCAGAGGTGTTTGCAGAATATCAATGTCATTAGAAATGTGTATACATTTCTCTTTACCAATATATAATCCCTTCATAATTAACTGATACTGAGTCTTAAAGTAATTAACCTATTTCATCCATTAGTCACTAAAGAAATAAAAGCTGCACAATATAGCACCGTCATGTGTAATTCTATTAATCAGTAATGGAGGTTAGATGTGTATAACATAAATACCATACCCCTTGGATACGTGGCCATTAATACCATGTGGAAGATGTAGCGTACCATAACATCTCAGTAATCCTCTGTTGTTTGAGGGAAATGAGATCTGAAATTAACTGAGGGCCAGCCTCTTCATGCTGCCTGGAGCAAGTTTCCCCCAGGCTTTCAGAGGGTTCTTGCAGAGACCTAGTCCGGACCCATTTGTTTTCGTTGCTTGCTTAATTATGGGTTTCTGGTTGAGATCCTCCTCTGTGACACTGACCACCCTACAGCCTCCCACCCTGCCAGTCTATACTCTGTTTGCCCTGTGTACACTACACCAGCCACTCTGAACTGCTCTCCTCTCCTTGAACTTGTCCATGCATGCTCATGAATGTGCCCTTTGCAGAAATGGCCTTTCCTCTTTACCACATGAGTTTGGTACACCATCCATGTACCAAATTCATCTCTCATCCTTTCAGCCCCAGTCTCGTTGGCACCAGTCTGTGAAACTGTTCTGATCTCTCCTGGGCCTGGTTCTCCATGGCAAGCCATGACCAAAGCCAGATTCATACTATGTATACCGCCCTCTCAAGAGACCCTCATTGACCATTTACACCTGAGACACACACTCAACGACTCTTTGTTGAAATGAGAAGGGAAAAACAGTGCAATGAATGCCTGTGCACTCCTCGCCCTTCACTTTTCAAAATCCTACTTGTGCTCTAAGATCTGGATCTAATTCATCTCCTCTGCCAGCTTTTCTGACCTTGTTGTTTACAGTCCATGCCATTTATTTAACATTTAGCATGAATAGCTTCAACCTGTTGACTGTCTTTTCAGGTGTGAATGTCTTAACCCCAAGTAGATTATAATGTGGCCTAATTCTTTCTGTAACTTTGGGAGACTTCTTCCCCTCACACTGCCACAGTGTCATGCACAGAACAGGCACTTCATGAATATGTATATATTGATCAAGCAATTCATATACCTGTTTGTATCTCCCACAGTGTCTGCCTCAGCACAGAATACTTAATCGCTGAACCATTGATTGAGTTGGAAATGTAGCACTTCACCTGCCACAAATCTTCTGTTTTGTAACCTGACTCATCCACCAAAGTGTCAACACGACTGGGAGACTGCCTTATAACAGTGCAGAGTTAAAGTTAGTTTTGTTGACTTTGGCTCTGCAGACTAAGCCAGAGAGAAAAATAAAATCTCTTCCAAATTTTCCACGCAACTGAAAAACACAGGACTTTGGAAATCTGTGCAGTATGAGACATTACTTCTTGTTAGACCTGTAAGAGGATGGTTTGGAAGATAATGGAATAGTTGAAAAGAGTGTATTAAATATGGCCAAACCCTGCCATAGCATTATGAGCGGGATCTAAAAGAAAAAAATCATTTATATAAAAGGCAGGGCATCTGAGTTGCTAAGTTAATGAAATTATGGTGCTGCTCCATCTGGGGAGGATACTTATACCTCTTGCAGCCATCCTGCATGTCAGTGATCTGTTTTTTGTCTTGTCTTATTTTTTAATATAATATGAGTTCCTAACTTCCATTTCTAATAACAGTCAACTAGGTTAGTTGGCCCAACCCTCCTCCTCACATTTTTTTTATTGTGGTAAAATGTAAATAATATAAATGGGTACTTTATACATTTTTAAGTGGACTGTTCAGTGGCATTAAGAACATGCACATTGTTGTGTCACCATCATCACCATTCACCTCCAGAACTTTCTCCTTTGCCCAAACTGAAACTCTGTCCCCATTAAATAGCAACTCCTATTCTCAGCCCATTCCTGGCACTCCCCATTCTACTTTCTTGTCTCTATAAATTTGATGACTTCAGGTACCTCATGTGAGTAGAATAATACACTGTGTGTCCTTTTGTGTCTAGCTGGTTTCACTGAGCACAATGTTTTCTGGGTCCATCACACGTTATAGCATGTGTCATATCAGTGGTTTATTTTTGTAGAGGAGGAAGTTGAAGCTCAGATAATTTGTCTGAGCTTATTCAACTCTTTCTGTGTGGGCCAAAGTAGCAACTCTATAATCTTTAGCTATGTAAATAATAATACCAATTGTTAACTATTAGCCTGAACTATGCTAAACACTTCACTTATATATTTCTTTATTCAAGCTCTTCAAAAATCCTATGGGTTTATTATTTATATCTTAAGTGAGAGCCTGGATCAGAGATTAAGAACTAGCCCAAGATCTGGTGGCTGAGAAGTGGTCGCACCAGGCTAGACTGCATCCCAAGCCTTTTCATGAGAAACTCTATTAGATTTGCCCAAAACAGTTATCTTCATATATACATGCTTGTAAAGACCAAGAACCTCAGCCACATCCCCCAGGAGGCAAGGACAAGAATTTCTTCCTCCTGAGGCACTTGCCAGGAGACAATCACTTGGAAGCACCAGGAAAAGTCACAGGGAGTGATGGAAATAAAAAACCTGGGGATGCTTTGAAACGTCCCAGAGGACTTGGCGAGTGTTTGATATTAAAAAGCATTTCTTGCCTGCAAATTGTGTGTCTCTAAGGGACTCTTACGTTGCTGACGTGTGGCTGACTAGGCGCTGGGCACGGGGCGGGGAGACCCGTCTCGTTTCTCTCTCCCTGCCCCCATCAAGGCCTGGATGGGAGTTGCCTTTCTCAAGGCAGTAACTGTTAGGGGAACCATCTGGTCTGGTTTCTTGCGACTGACTCCAAGGAACAGAAAGCCCTCTGGGAGGAAATCACACTGCAGCAGCAGCAGCAGCAGCAGCAGTGAGAGGCAACTCTGATTTTCACTAGCTGTAAGCTGGGGAGAGGCGCCCACTCAGAAAAGCCCCTGGGGAGCATCAGACTGAAGACAGAGCGTTCTGAGAAGGAGAAGGAGAACCTCTTAGTTGTGGAGAGTGTGTGTACAGGGGGTAGGGAGAGGAAGGGAGTTGATGGTGGGGCCAGAAGGTGTCCACAGCGACTGTTAATCACTTGAGAGCCACAGGCTGCACAATGGCTTCTTAGAGAGCCTGTCAAGCTGTACGCTACCCTCATTAGGCCAACACCCTTCCCTTTTGCTTTTATCACTCATATCATAATGCGTCTCAGCCCTTCTCGTTCATCCTGTGCAGCTCCGTGAATACTGGCTGACAGCTGGCTCATTTCTAGCACACGGACATTTACTTCAAAACCTCTCCTGTACTCTGAGCTGACTCTTAGGATTCTAAAGCCAGAAGGAGCCTCAGAGCCCATTAAGTCCATCCCTCTCTTTGGTGAAGAAAATGAGGCCAGTAAAAGTTAAAAGACACACCTAAACTCCCACAGTCATCAAGAGGGCTTGCACTGGAACCTGGGTTGCCTACCTCCCACGCCTGGGTCCTTTGCTTGCACGAAGCCCACCATGCTGTCTTAGAAAACCCCAGAGCAATTCATAAGAGAAAACAATGTAGAGTCATCAGACCCCAAGTCTCATTTTCAGAATTTCATTTTCTCCTCTTCCCTTTTGGCTTTTTTACTTTGTAATATAGGGAAGGAAAAAAGGAAAAAATGATTTACTTAGTTTCCACACCACTTATTTAAATTGTGCTCAATTCTGAGCAATAATTCATCACTCTCCCTGACTTCCACTGCTCACTTTCCTTCTGCAGCCAAAGCTAACTAATGAGCTTGTGCCAGTGCTCTGCAGGAAGGAAGCTCTTCCCATCCTCGGCACCAAGGTCAGAGATCCAAGCCCATAAAGGGAAAGTAAAAGAAACACACAGGACTTACAAGTTCTTCCTCCTCACCCTCAGTTTTCTCTCAATAAGCCACATGAGAAAGGAGGAAGTTGGGTCGGATGAGTAGTATTTAGCACCTACTCTGGGCAACCAAGCTCTTTTGTTTTGTTTTTGGTTTTGGTTTTGGTTTTTTTGTTGTTGCTGTTTGTTGGTTTTTGAGTCAGTGTCTCACTCTATCACCTAGGTTGAAGTGCAGTGGCACAATCATGGTCATCGCAGCCTCAACCTCCTGGGCTCGGGTGATCCTTCTGCCTCAGCCTCCACAGTACCTGGGACTACAGGTGCACACCATCATGCCTAGCTAATTTTTAATTTTTTGTATAGGCAAGGTCTCGTTATGTGGCCCAGGCTGGTCTCGAACTCTTGAGCTCAAGCAGTCCTCCTGCCTGGTCCTCCCAAAGTGCTGGAGTTACAGGCATGAGCCACCGTGCCCGTCCTTGGCTTTATATTAACACTGCACGCGTTCCTCATTCATCCTCACCAACTCCAGGAAGTGAGTGAGTGTTGTCAGCCTCACTCTACAGCTGGGATCATAAGGCACAAGGGGTTGGCTAAACTACTCAGAATCGCACAGGTAGCCAAGAGCAGGTGTTGAGCTAGATCCCTCTAACTGCAGAGTCGGGGTTCTTCTCCACTATGCCACTCAGTTCTGTATTTTTTGGGTGGCCATGAAACGAGTCCCCCTTCTTCTTCCTCTGCCTGTCACAGTGTACCTCTTGCCTGCACCCAGCCCTGCCTGTCAGTGGGCTGCATGCACCGACCTCTCAACCGCACACGATGTGTCTGACGTGGGCAGCTCCAGACTCCACTTCCACATCAGACAAGCAGGAGGCAGATGAGGAGGGAGC
The DNA here is from genome assembly GCF_000164805.1 of Carlito syrichta. NCBI lineage: Eukaryota > Metazoa > Chordata > Mammalia > Primates > Tarsiidae > Carlito > Carlito syrichta. Next base: position 163,104 of record NW_007253251.1, read on the forward strand.
CAGGGAAACCCCATGCTTGTTACTCTGAAAATGGAACCTGCCCCATGACAGCATCTTCTCTCCCATTGAGTAATCCCTGCATGAATAGGTGGCATTCTGCAATGACTACTGGTCACATGTGGTCTATTCTAGGAGGTGTTGAGTGTACCACCCAAGAACATGAAGTTGCTTCTTGGTCACAGATGGAAAAGCAGACTTGTGGATGTTGAAGGAACTGGGTTTTGGCTGGATCCTCTGGAAGGGTTGGTTTTTTTTGGTGTTTTTTTTTTCCAAATTCAGAGCCAACGTGGTGCCAGGGTAAACCAAGTGGCTGTATCATAGAAGTGTACCAAACCTCGCTAACACTCTGACCCCTTGTTCCTTCTTCCCAATAAGGCTTCATAGCTCTGAGTCCCTTATGAGAATCCATCACTGGCACATTTTGAACTGGAGAGCAGTGATATCCTTAGTGTTTTGGGCACTTATTAGTTTTATCACTTGGTTGATCAGGAAAAACAAAACAAAACAGAAAGCACTAGGAAGGAACCCTGTTTAAACATTTATAATTTTGACAATTATTTTCTAACCCAGAGTTGACTATACTCAGCACCTGCACATTTTTGTCTTCGGTCTAAGGTCTTTGGTAGGTGGTGGCATCAGAATCCAGAAACCCTTCCTGCTGGTACATTCCACTGTCCAGCCCACTCTCTCTTTGTCCCACACAGGGCTGCCCTTCCAACCTTGGCTTTCAATTTCCACATGAGCAGCTGGAGCGGCACAGGATGGTAGATGTGGGTGGCCCTTGGCAATCACACTGGAATAGGAAACAGGATCCAAGCAAAAGGAAATTTCAGAAGAAGTTTGAGTCATGTTTCCAGTTTCAAGAACTAGACTGAATCTCTCTGAGGGGCGCTGATGGGCGGCAGGCGGGAGTGGAAGAGGTGGTACCCAAGCCCACCATGACATCCTTCACCACCAGCCACTCAGGGGATTGTGGACTGTCATATGTCCTGTTTGCTCCTCACTAAAGGTAAGCCCCTAAGAGGCAGGATGACCTGAATTCCTCTGGTGGTCCCTACAGTGCCTGGCACATACTAGACAAACAGCACATGTAAACGCTCCCAGAGAAGAACCAGGGGAAATGGATGCTGAAGAGCAGATCTCGGAGGAGGTGAAGTTCTTTGTGGGGTATGACTGACTTCACTGCCAGCCAAGTGCAAGCCCCCTCCTGCTGTCATGGCTAGGAATGGTCCTCTGTCAGTCCCTCCCCAGTTGCTACAGGACCTTGGCAGGTCACTAGCCCCCAGACAAGAGCTGGTTGAGGGAGGATACTATCCCTTCATGGTCTCAGTGCCTGCAACATGCTGTTTGTTGAATAACAATGACTAAAGAAATCTGTGAATGAAGTAGTGGTAGTTGAAACCCAAATATTCTAAAAGTCTTACACCATAATCTCTGTTAAAAAAAAAAAATAATAATAGCGCATGCCTGTAATTCCAGCTACTCGGAGGGCTGAGGCGGAAGGATTGCCGGAGCCCAGCAGGCGAGGCTGCGGTGGCTGGGAGCAGCCACTGCACTCCAGTCTGGGCGACCAAGTGAGACTCCAACTCAAAAAAAATAAATAAATAATAATAATAATAATAATAATAATTAAGCTGTAACCAGGGACCAGCTTATTGTAGCCAATACCCAATGCAGTGAAATTCCAACACCAAAAAAAGTCTTTAGAATCTTGCTTCAAACTTGTCATGATGGGATTTGACCTCCCAAGCTCAGGAATGGGCAATTTTGTTTACTTTGCCTATGAGTAAAAGTGGTAAAGTACATAAAAGAGAACTTTTATGTGCCTTTAAAACTCCAGATTGCCAATACAGCCTGTTCTCTGAACCTCCAGAAAGGGTTTCTTGTCTTGAAGGTTGTGCCTGCAGGAGTCTGGGGAGGGCTGTGGCAACCTCATGCTGCCCAGCCCCCACACCCCTACCCTCGTTTTCTTACCTTGCAATCCTCTTACTTTTCAAGTCAGCTGCCTAGCTCCCCGCTTACCTGTGAATGATCCTATAAGCAGGAAAGACCCTGCTCCCAGTGCATCCCACCCCAGTCCCAGCCATCTTTACTCTCCAGCTGGCCCTCTCTTAGTGGAGGAGCAGGGCCTGAAAGTAACATGGGCTCATTCCTTCTTGCTCTTGAACAGAACCATTAAGAGTGACCCTCCTCAATAGTTTGCCAACTTTGTCATTTCTTTAAGGAAAATAGGTAAAAGGAAGTGGGCTACATGAAAGGGAAGAGTGGAGGTGTTTGCTGTAGCAGTCCAGTGTGAGAGTTCATAGCTGGGCTCTGAAACCAGATTTTGGTTTTTTCTTTTCTTTTTTTTTCTGAGTTGGAGTCTCACTCTGTCACCCAGACTTGAGTGCAGTGGCCGCTCCTGGCCGCTCCAGCCTCGACCTGCTGGGCTCCAGCAATCCTTCCGCCTCAGCCTTCCAAGTAGCTGGAACTACAGGCGTGCGCTACTAGCGCGCGCCTGTAGTTCCAGCTACTTGGAAGGCTACTTGGAAATCATTTTGATTTATGGTAGAGATGAGGTCTCGCCAAGTTGCCCAGGCGGGTCGTGAACTGTTTTTTTTAATTGAGGTGAAATTTACCTAACATAAAATTGACCATGTCTGAAGTGTGCAATTCAGTGGCATTTAATACATGAACAGTGTTGTGCAACGATCACCTCTATCTAGTTTCAAAACATCCATGACCCCGAAGGAAAGCCCCATACACACTAAGCAGTCATTCCCTGTTCCCCTCTCCTACCAGCCCTGGCAACCACCAGTCTGTTTTCCATCTCTACAGTTTTCTCTTTTCTGGATATTTTGTATAAATGAATCATATGTGGTCTGTTGTGTCTGGCCTTCTTCACTTACGTTTCTGAGGTACATCCAATTGTATCTAGTACCCATCCATGTGTCAGTACTTCATCCCTTTTTTAAGGCTGAGTAATATTCCACTGTATGGATAGATCACATTCTGTTTATCTGTTCATCTATTGATAGACATTTCTACCCTTTGGCGATTATGAACTGTTTTGTTTGAACACTGCTGTCAGTGATTTAGGGTATATGCCAAGGAGTAGAAATGACGCATCATATGGTAATTCTAGGTTTAACTTTTTGAGAGATCACCAAACTCTTTTCCCCAGTGGCTTGTATTATTTTATTTACATTGTCATCAGATTGCCTCCTTTTGAATCCAGCCCTGCCACTTATTAGTGTGGGCAAGTTACTTATGTTCTCTATGCCTCCATTTCCTTGTCTTTATAATGGGATAATAATGCTATTTGCCCAATGAGGTTGTAATGCTTAAATAAGTCAATGTATATAAAGGGCTTAGAACAGTACCTGATAAAAGTGCCACATAAATGTTTGCTGCCGTTATTGAGGGACAGTGGGGGTCATAGCCGGTGAGAGATTAGAAAACTTTTAGGCTATAGGAGACTGTACTGAGTGACATAAAAGAACCAGAAGAGCTCTAATCCAGACACTTGGGACTGGTCACTGAGGGCATTCCTCCCTCTGAAAAATCCATGTTCTTACCTATTCACCGATACACTGCAAGATCCTTTAGCTCCCTGTTCCCGCAGGTTTGATGTACAGGCCACTTGACAAGAAGAAGGAGACCTGGGTCTTCCGCTCTTGACCAGCTGCCAACTCTTCTTTTAGTTCTCCAGCATGCTAAAGAAGAACAGGTGTCTGTCCTGCCATCTGAGAGCTCCCAACAAAGTTTCTAGAAAACAAATAAAAGGAAGCCTCCTCTCTCTCCATTGATGTTAGGAAGGGGCAAACCTGGCTAATATTCAGTTGACTGTACAGAGTTGAACAAATCACCAGACATTCTGCCAAATACTACTTCTCTCTACTTATAAAGTTAATCCTTATATTTGATTCATTTATACCAAACTTATCAAAATGCTCTGTGTAAGCTATTTGAACCCCAGGAATCTTTACAGGGGCCTTTTTTGAAGCACATAGAAACGGGAAGACATAATTTTCCTCATTCATCTTTGATTAGCAGTGACTCATTGAGTGAGTTGCCATATCTCCAACTCTTTTGCTAAGAGAAGCCTGAGGAACCTAGCAAAAAAAGTCATTAATAACAGTTGCCACAAGGACACTTTTACCTCATACCCAAATAGCACTTTGTAATTTGCCAGAGCCTTGTCACGTCTCAAACAGGTCCTGATTATTTCTTCACATACTCTCCAGCAATTGTTCTTTTTCTTTTTCTTTTTCTTTCTTTTTATTCTTTTTTAGTGGTCACCTTAGTGGGTATGAACGGGTATCTCTTGGTGGTTTTGATTGCATTGCCCTGATGACTGAGGTTGAACATCTTTTCTGTGCTTATTGGCCTTTCGTATATCTTCTTTGGAAAGGTGTCTATTCAGATCTTTTGCACATTTTTTTTACTGAGTTATTGGCCATTTTATTGATGAGTTGTAAGAGTTCTTTGTATATTCTAGATACAAGTTCCTCACAGGTATATACCTTGCAAATTTTTTCTTTCATGGATTGTCATTTTACTTTCTTGATGACATCCCTTGAATTACAAAAATGTATAGTTTTGATGAAGTTCAAATGTATTGATTTTTTTTTCTTTTTTTCTTTTTTTTTTGGTCACTTGTGCTTTTGGTGTCACAGCTAAGGAGGCTTTGTCTAACCCAGGGTCCTGAAGACTTTCTTCTCTATTTTTGTCTAAGAATGATACAGTTTTAACTCTTATATTTAGATGTTTGATCTATTTTGAATTAATTTCTGCATGTGGTGTGGTGTGAGGTAGGGGTTCATCTTTATTATTTTGCATGTGGATATCCTGCTGTCTCAGCACCACATATGAAAAAAAAAGACATCTCCTCCTCGGATGGCCTTGGTGCCCTTGTCAAAAATCAGTTTTAACTATAAGTGAAGCAGTTGTCATTTGAACAGAACACTTGGCAGCTGCGGGATCTTGGGTGTGTGGTTTCATTGGCTCCCACTCTTGGAGAACCTCTGTTTCCTTTTCAGAGTTGGGTTCTTCTGTCTCACTGGCATTTTGGTGCCTGGAGGGCTTGGGTGGGTGTGGTGTCTGGTATGTTCATGTCGGAAGCTGAGTAAGAAGAAAGGGCCACCCCATTTTGGGGGAGGCTGTCAGGGAAGTTTGGGCACCAGTACCTCCCCCAGGACTAAGGCCCCATCCCCAGGGGAATGTCCATGGAGCAAAGCCCTTGGCTTGAGCTGAACTGAAAGAGAATGAAGTGGGTGGAGAGGAGGTTTTTCTCCCTTCATCTTGAACAGGCTGCTGCTGTGGAGAGAGGAAATGGAGCCAACCTGGGTGTGCTATAAGGATTCCCGGGGAGCCCTCTAAGGAAAGCGTCCTCCCCCAGCCTGCTTGGTTGTCGTGATTCCTCAGTGGTGGCTTCTTCCTGTGGCTTGATCCAAACAGGACTGTGTACTTGACTGGAATGCACCACACCCATGCCTTAGGATTTGTTCTTCCTGAAATGGGCTCCAAGTGGGAGGAGGATGAAAGCAAGACAAACGACCAAGTCAGGGTGGGGTAGAAGGTAGGAAACACTGGCAGGGGAGGTGAAGGGGCAGATTAGGGAGGCCAGGACTGAGGCAGCCTCTCAGCTCACCAGGTGTATTCTACCCAGCCAAAGACTATGGTGTTAAAACAGGGACTGTCAAGCCCGTCATCCCAGCACTCTGGGAGGCCGAAGTGAGAGGATTGCCTGGCCCACAGGTTCAAGAAAAGCTTGGGCAACTTGGCGAGACCTCATCTTTACAATGAATCAGAAAATTAGCACATGCCTATAGTTCCGGCTACTTGTAAGGCTGGGGCGGAAGGATAGCCTGAGCCCAGCAGGTCGATGCTGGGGTGATGGTGAGCATGCCACTGCACTCCAGCCTGGGCGATGAAGTGAGAGACTCCAATTCAAAAAAACAGAAAAACAGGGACAGGAAAGGAAAGAAGAAAGAACCCCAGTGAAGTCTCGGGGGACCCTGGAAGCAAGGGCTCTGGACTCAGGTGGCAAAAGTGGAGACCATCAGGTCTTCCAGTGGGTGTGAGGGGTTGGCACAGGTGTTCAAGGCCCTGGTGTGATGGAAAGCCCAGCCCGCCTCACCTGCCAGCAAGCACGTGGCCTTTCTCTGGCTAGGCTAAGAGCAGGTTGGCGTCATGCCACAGGACATCAGCTTGGGAATCTCTCAGTGCCTTTCAGTTTCCTCTCCTAAGGATATGGGTTGACTCTGCTGCTGCTGCTACTAGGGGCTAGAAAAGAGGAATTTGTGTGGCTCTAAAATTGAACAGATCCCCTCATCCTGCAGAGGAGAAACATGAGTGTCCAGAGAAGGGATAGTGCCAGACCCCTTGCCACACAGCCAGTAATGGGCCGTTCAGGGAGGGGAGAGGGTCGGCCAGTCTGTGGCCCAGGGGTCTTTCTGTTCAGATCGCTGAGCAGTGTGTCTTAACCACGGCTGTGTGACTAGAAAGTCCTGCTGTTGTCGTTTCCATACACGCCAAATTGCCCAGCTATTCTGTGAAGGACAAGTCAGCACCACCATGGCCAAGCAGGGGACTCACAGCATGGTCTACACAGCATATACATGGCATGTATTATTCCTTCAGGCCGAAGGGTGCTGAAGGAGTGACCCCCTCAGCCTTTCCTCAGACCTTGCTGATACTGTGACATACATGGCTGTCCTCTGTGACAGAGAAAACGTGGAGGCACGCTTGGGTTGCCTCCTAGCCCTGTCTGCTGGTTAGAATCACCCGGGGAGCCTAGGACAGGCTCAGAAGCCCACACGCCCCCTCCCGCCTGCTAAGTCAGAATCCCCAGGGCGTGGCCTAGGAAATCAAATTTGTCAGCTTCCTTTCCTGGGACTTGGGTACATCCAGTCCAGGAGAAACCAGCAGTCTTCATCATTCTCACGAATGTTTCCCCTTTACCACCCTCCCCCAGAGCACATAGCAGATGCAGGTCGTTACTGTAAGTGGTGGTTCTGAAAGGCCCGTCCTTGGTTCTCCACTGTGGTTGGGAGGCTGGTCGGGCCGCCACATGGTTCCTGCAGGGGCAGGCTCATCCATTTGTCCCTCACTCACCTGTGTTCTCTTCCACTCTCCAGGACATGCAAGACCAGCCACTGTTACCGCATCATGTACCGTCACATGGAACGGACTCTGTCCCAGAGAGAGGTCAGACATGTCCACCAGGCTGTGCAGGAGGCCGCAGTGCAGCAGCTGGGTGTAGAAGGCAGGTTCTGACATCGCCACTTCCCTGGGCTGCAGCCCTCCCAAGGCACCAGGATTTGCTGAAAGAGAAAAAGATATGGTTTGTGAACTGAGGCGCCAGGCATTTTTTGATAAATGGGTCAGTTTTGGGGCTCTCAGAAAATAAAGGATCACCCTTGAAAAGCTGTTGACATAGCATTTGTCTTTTATTTGGAGAAAGGGAGGGAAAGGAGCAATGGTGTGAGTTCTCTCTGACTCCTTTTGGAGATATGTTGCCTGCTGGCATTGGTGCTCAGTGTGGTTAATTGGTCCCTGGGTTCCATTAAGCACCAGACATGATTTCTTGCCTGACAGGCTCTTCCACCATTGAATGAATGAAGCCACACCAAGGGCATCAGAAGCTCCAGATAAAATAGAGGAAGCTTTTCGAACAACTTCCATTCCTTCTCCCCTTGTCTTCTTTTTCTGTTTTGCAAAGGGCAGGTTTCAAAGAGGGCACTAATGAAATGCCAGGGCTCCCCTTGAAAGTGAAGGGAGTTGCATCTTTGGGCTGGGGTGGGATATCTGTTTGTGGCTTGGAGTCATGCCTCTGGCCCCAGGCCCTGGGCTTAGCCACCTTCTGCCCCACTGGAGAGGAAAACAGGGGAGAGGGCTGCCCCATAGTCTTAGAGGCACACAGAAGGGCCAGGTCCTCATAATCCCTCCCCAGCAGGAGACCTTCACTTCCAGAGGCGACCTTTAAGGAAGAATACGGGGCTTTGATGTTCCCCACTTTCCATCCTGGCACTTTGTAGTCTGCCTACTTCATTCATGACCAGCTTTAATAATCAGATTTCATCCCTGGCGTGGTGCTGGAGGCTGATGGAGGACTGTGAGTGCTGGGATAAATATTTGATGAGGTGTGGCCATTATCAGCTAGCAGCGGGGGGTTGGGCAGCTGCTTTCCTAAGGGAAGGAATGACTTTAATGTCATCTCACCATATGATTAATTTGCACTACTCCCTTGGAGTTTCAAGGGAATTAAGGAAGTCATACCCCAAATCCCACACCCAGTCCTGGAACCAAACCACTGTCCAGGGTTCTGGGCCCACTGGTGCAGTTCCTAAGTGGAGGGGTCGAGTGGGATGCATGGTATGACCAGTAATGTCTTTTTTGGCAGCGTTTGCCAACAGGCTACTTCTGACCCAGGCTTGAGCTGCATTTCTAAACATCTCCTCCTCCCCATGACCAGTTAAGCATGTATTAATATTCTCTAAGAAGCAAACTGGGTGAGTGCAATGCAGAAACCATGATGCCACCCATGACCACACCCTGAACAATTGTTTGCCATACAATCATGCATCACTTAAGGACATGGATACATTCTGTCAAATGAGTTGACTGGTGATTTTGTTGTTGTGTGAACATCATAGAGTGTACCTACACAAACTCAGATGGTTCGACCTGCTACACACCTTGGCTATATGGTGTAACCTCATGCTCCCGGGCTAAAACCTGTACAGCCTGTGACTGTACTGAATACTATAGGCAGTTGTAACACAATGGTAAGTACTTGTGCCTCTAAATACAGAAAAGGTGCACTAAAAGTACAGTATAATAATCTTTAGGACCCCCATCATGTATGCTATCTGTCATGACTGCATTCATGACAGGGGTCCTAGAAACGTCGGTATACGATGCATGACTGTACAATACTTGTGCCAAGCCCTAGGGTAGGGTTCAGAGAGGCCTTGGACAGTCTCCCAACACCTACGAGATATAGCAGCCAGTTATCTAGTTACAAATGAATGAAGAGAGGCCTAAAGTAGCCGCAGTACTTGGCCAGGAAGAAGTGGAAGGTGACGCCTTCTGTCTCACATGAGGAACATCTTCTAGACACAAGTGGGTTGACTGTAGGGTTTGTGCTGCAGTCATGCTACCCAGGCCATGTTCTGTTTCTGTGCGGGCTTGAGTTGTGAGAGCTCACACAGACCCCCTTCCCGGGATTCACCCCAACTAACCAGCACACATGCCACAAGTGGGCCTGCCCACCCCCAGAGAGCCAAGGGGACATCCAGATCTTGACTTTTTTATGTGAGTCCCAGAAGAGAATACACAGCGAGAAAAAAAAAAAAGCAGAAAGGAAGGTAAATTAATCCATAAGATGAACAGTAACTTTGCGGTTCAAGAAGCAATTCCTGTGTGAAGTAGAGGATGGCAACCAACCTCTACAGATGGCTGTGGCCACTGCAGGCTCAGCTTCCTCCTCTGTCAAATGGGAATAACAGTGCCTGCTCTGGAGGCTTGTTGGATTGATGAAACATCACATGCATGACATGTGGTGTAGAAGCAGCACCTGGCAAGCCACCGACAAAGGATAACTTCTCCGATTGTCATTCAGGGAGAAAAAGAGGGAAGCGCAAACATTTAGAACTGGAACAGTGTCCCCCAGTCCATATGTAAGGACAGCGAAGTCCAAAGGGATAAAATGGCTTACCCCAGGACACAATAACAGTGAAGCATTGAAGAGCAGGCCTAGAGCCCGGGTTTCCAGAGCGTGTTTGACACCATGCTGAATCAGACGTCCTGGATGTGACTTTGGACAGAAGGCCTCTGCAGAGCCTCCTCACTCATGAGGGTCAAGGTGGGCTGAGGCTATGGCACCTCAGGGAAAGCTGGAGGGCCTTCTTCAGGATCACTGAGCGTAACTGTCTTGGGACTCGGTGGTCATTTGGAGAAGCATCCCCAGCACCCCCGTTGTCTGGTTCTTTGAGACAGTGGTGTGAGAGGACAACCTTATGTAGTTTCTGTGCGTTTAAGGACTGTCTAGAAGCCCATGCCCTTCTAGCTCACATGCTACTCCTCCCTATGACAGGCCTCTAAAGATGTCAGGCACACGGAGGTCAGCAGGCACTGGCAACTGGCGATGTTGTAATAAATTCTGTAGCCACATGGAGCCTCAGGGCTATAGAAGAGGGCCTTGTGGGCTCAATAGCCATTGTGCCCTTGCCCACATCCTGCTGCACGAGGCCCTGTTGACTTGATCCCTAGGCTGTCAGCAACACCTGACAGCAGCCTGGTGCTCCCAGCAATGGCTGGTGGTCAGGCAGTCAAGAAACCGAAAAGGAAACCCTCCAACTCTGGTGGCTCTTCCTTTCTTTCATATATAAGAGAAAACGAGTAAGTGAACTTAAGGAGTATAGGGCGGCCTCCACATACCCCCACAGCTGACTCTACTCCACCCAGACGCCCCAGTGGGCATGTGTGTCCCTGGTTCTCATGCCAGGAGCTCTCTCTGCTCTCCCCACTGGCTGTGATCATGTGAACAGTTCTTAGCAGCTGCAAGCTGGGGCCATCTCTGCTCTCCCATCAGCAGGCGGTGAAGGGGCACTGCCGTCACTGGTAACAGCAATGGCAGAGTGATGGTGACTGATGTTCATGGTGTTCAGGCATGTTACTCTATGTTAATTCAGCCCCTTAAAGAGCAAGTACTGCTGTTATACACTTGAGAGATAGAGCCATGAACAAGGCAGACAAGGCCCGCCTCTCATGGAGTCCACGTGCCTTATCGCATGGGGCTGACCCAAGCCTTGTCCCCATTCGTGAGATTATCGTGCTCAAGAAAGCACTGCAAAGTCAAAACTTAGGAAGGCCACTCTGACATTCAGGTCTGTGCTCTTAACCTTGCCTCTGATTTCTTGCCATGCCTAAGGTGGGGCTAGGAGTTCATTCTGGACAAAGGCAAAGGCAGATGGACCCCCACCATAGTGGTGACATCTCCCTCATGGGGTTTCGAACTTTAGGGCTATGGGAGCAGCCACATAAGCCACAGGACCCTCTCAGTAAGGTGCTAAACTTTGGGACATGGGCCTTTGGGACCCACTGTGGATTCTGTGTCAAAGCCATTAGGAGCCTCTTTATCCTCAGATTCACAAAATGGTCAAGAGCTTTACACTTGCAACCATGGTGGCTTCAGGATGGCAGATCAGGTTCAAGGACATAGTCTGAGCTGGAAGGTCAGATCCAAGTGACAGAAAACTCTGAAACCAAACAATCTAAGGTCCCTGCAAGGACAATTGTGTTCCCAGGAGGGTGTATCTTAGCACCTGAGAAGTGGGCCAGTGAGAGGAAAGGTGCTTATTCCTGACCTCAGCAATCACTCAAGAGCATGTCCGCTCTGAGTTTCCTAAGTGGCTTCTGCACCAGAAATGCCTCATGGTTTTAAAAGCAAAACAGCAAAACCCCACCAACAAAGCCAGTGCCCTATCCAGAGATCATTCTGCCCTGGTCCTTTCTCCAGCCACCTCTGAGCCCAGAGCTGTGCTCAGGAGGAGAGTGGAGCAGGAGTGCCCCTCAGATCACCGGACAAGCCCGAGGCCAAGTCGAGGTCTGAACCCAGCTCCACTGCAGATGGCCATTATCACCCCTGGGCCTTAATGTCGTCAACATTAAGTGGCGTTCATAATCTTTATCCTTCCTGCCTGGACTCGAGTGTGAGTGGCTCAGCAAGGAGTACAAAAGTCATATGTATAAGACTCTCATAGAGCTTGTCTTAGCCTTACAGAATCTCTGCGCAAGGAAGCCACCATATGTCCACTTGGGAGGTAAGAACATAAGGCCTAAGGACCAGGCCCAGGGTTCTCAGTCTGTTGTCTGGGGAGATGAATGTAAGGCCTCTTCTCTGTGAGACCAAGCCCTTGGCCTTCCCGCTGTGCCATGTGTCTGCCAAGAATGGAAGACAGAAAACACTACAAGCAGTGCATTGCCCTCGCCTCCTGTCCCCAAATGAAGCCAGTATGTATGTGTCTTTGCCCATTAGAGAGGGTGTGGCATACTCACTCAGCCAATGATGGAGAGAAATTGAGTTCAGCAGGAGAGATCAGGGTGGGTGCTTGAGACCGGCTAGACCACAAGGATTCATCTGGAAAGGAAATAGTGTGTGGCACTGTCCCGAGCAACACTTCTGGCCCGTGGTCCCCACCGCAGCCTCAGCTGTTAGAAGCCCCTGTACGGGACACAAGTGTACCCAGGCCACGTGCATACATGGCATACCCCTCCTCTCCCAATCAAGAAAGGATCTCAGAATGCACATGTGACAGCTTGACATTATTATAAAGGAAACTTTGAAATATATTTTTAAACAGCTTCTAATCCATCAAGAGTGAATCATTTGAAGTCATCTTCACTTTAATATTAATAAGAAATTACTTGGGTGCCCAAGCAAGTCTATAGAGAAAGGAAATTCTTTTTAACAAATCGTGCTGGGACAACTGGTGATCCATATTTAAATAAAAGAAAGAAAAAAAAAGAATCTCAACCCCCTACTTCACACAAAATTAATGCGAGTTGCAGCATAGACCTAAATATAAGTACCAAAAGCTTACTGCAAAGCTTAAAGAAGAAAACATAAGGGACCATCTTTTTGACCTTGGATAGACAAAGATTTCTTAGAGAGGATACGGAAAGCATTAACAAAGAAAAAGATGTTAAGTTGGACTTTTTCAGGATTTAAAACTGCTTTTTGAAACACATCATTAAGAAAATGAATAGGCAAACCATAGGTTGGAAAAAAACATTTGTAACACATATTTGACAAAGAACTTCTATCCAGAATTTACAAAGAATCCCTACAGCTCGATAATAATTTTTTAAAAACCCATTTTGAAAAAGTGGACAGACTTAAACAAACACTTCACAAAAAAGATTTATAAATGACCAGTAAGAAGATGCTCAACATTATTAGTCGTCAGGGAAGTGCAATTATAAAATCTCAGAAGAGACCAAACTAACCTCCAGTGTCAAAAAGCAGATGAGAAGTTGCCTGAGGCTGGAAGGGGACTTACTGACAAGGGGCACGAGGGAAATTTGTAGTTGATGGAAATGTTCTGTATCTTGATAGGAATGTGGGTTACATGGGTGAATGCATTTGTCCAAACTTATCAAACTGTAGACTTGAAGATCTGTGCCATTTGTTGTATGTAAATTATGCCACAGTTTAAAAAGAGGAAAGTGTCTCATGCTGCATCTCACACCCTGATGAGTACAGCCACTCCCAGGCCAAGAAGGCAGCCTGGTACTCAGGAGCAGGGCTTCCAGAGGAGGAGGCAGAGAGGGGTCTGAGAGGTCTCTGGGGACGGGATCATCCTGGAGTTGACAGGACACCTGGGGCATGGAACTCTCTCCAGGAGGGTGACAGTCACATGGACGGAGCCACAAGGTGGAGCAGGAGGTGACTAGGGTGCAAGGCCAGGCCAGCAAAGGACAAAGGGAGAGAAACAGTGTGGCCCTGCAGCCCCAGCTTTCGGTGGCTTCCTGGGAGTCAGCCAGGGCACTGCGCACATGGTGCAGCAGGGATGGAGAGGACGGACTCAATGGCACAGAGAGGAGAGGGGAAGGGTGGGCCGCTGGTTTTTCCACACTGCTTCTTCCCAAAGGCACCTTGAGTGGGAGAAGCAGAGTGAGCATAACCACCAACCTTACAGGCATCAGGCTTATGGCAAAGCACTTCCTGAGTCCATCTCCCACCCAGCGGGCGGTCACCCACACACAGCAACTGCAGGGCAGGTGCCCGTGGCTTCCTGGAGCCGTGCAGAACCCTTCACCTGTCTCCATGGCATCGGCCTCCTGCTCTCAGGCGCCAGCCCAGCCATCAGCTTTGTTCCACTGGGACAGGGCGAGGAGAGCCCCTCGGGCTCTTGAGCCAGGGTTGACTACACCCCCACCATCCCTCTCCTCCCGGGTCACACATCTATGCTGCAGGGGCAACGACCAGCCGTCCACAGCTGGGAGGAACCAAAGACCCTACTCAGGGTTGAAGACTCCTGCCACTGACCAACTTGCTGACCTTGAGAAGTTCTGGAACCTCTGTGACTCAGTTTCCCCATTTGTAAATTGGAGGTACTAATCATATCCATGGTATTGTAGTGAAGCTAAAATGAGATAAGGCACAGAGGGTTGTTAGTTTTTTAGCACAGCACACTGTTACAGGTGAATTAGTATTTCTCTTAAAAGTTCGTGTGGAACTAATGCCCAGAATCTACAAAGAACTCAAACAAATCATCAAGAAGAAAGCAAATAACCCCCTTAAAAAGTGGGTACGTGACATGAACAGATATCTCTCAAAGGAAGACATACAAATGGCCAACAAACATGAAAAAAATACTCAACATCATTAATCATCAGGAAAATGCTAATTAAAACCACAATGAGATACCAACTTACACCAGTCAGAATGGTCATTATTAGAAAATCAAAAAACAGACCGGGCTCAGTGGCTCAGCCTGTAATCCCAGCACTTTGGGAGGCCGAAGCGAGTGGATTGAGACCAGCCCGGGCAACTTGGCAAGACCTTGTCTCTACAATAAATAAAAAATTAGCTGGGTGTGATAGCATGCATCTGTAGTTCCGGCTACTTGGAAGGCTAAGGCAGAAGCATCGCCAGAGCCCAGCAAGTCGATGCTGGGGTGGCCGTGAGCGTGCCACTGCACACCAGCCTGGGCAAACAGAGTGAGACTCCAACTCAAAAAAAAAAAAAATCCAAAACAACACATTGATACAGATGCAGTAAAAAGGGAATGTTTATACACTTTTGGTGTGAGTGTAAATTAGTACAACTTCTGTGGAAAGTGTTATGGAGATTTTTCAAAGAACTAAAAGTAGGTCTACTATTCGGTCCACCAGTCTCACTACTTGATATCTACCCAGAGGAACAGAGGTAAACCTGCACTTGCGTGTTTACCACAACACAATTAACGATTGCAAAGGTGTGAAATCAATCTAAATACCCATCAACTGATCAGCAGATAATTGAAATGCAGTATATACATACATACATACATACATATCCTGGAATACTATGCAGCCATAAGAAAGAATGAAATGTCTTTTGCAGCAACTTGGACATTGAGGATCATCCTCCTAAGTGAAGTAATGCAAGAATGAAAAACCAAATACTGTGTTTTCTTATAAGTGGGAACTAAGCTAAGGGTCTGCAAAGCCGTAGAAAATGGTAAAATGGACACTGGAGACTCAGAAGGCGGGGTAGGAAGGTGGAGAGGGATGGAAAGTCACTTATCGGGTACAGTGCATATGAGTGGAGGTGACAGCACGTTTAAACCCTAGACTTCTTCACCACCATACAATGCATCCAGGTAACCAAAAACCATCTATACCTCCTAAAGCTATTGAAATAATAATACAAATTTACCAAAAATAAAAGCTTGCATTGGGAAAGTCCCGGAATTGGATAGTGGCAATGGCTTTGAATCTACTAAAAGCCCCTGATTTGTACACTTTGAAAAGGTGAATTTTATGGTATGTGAATTATATCCAATTTAAAAATTACTTTAAAAGTTAAACATACATTTTCCATATGACCCAGCAAAATCCCATTCTGAGGTATTTCCCAAGAGAATTAAAAGCGTGGGACTAGATTGGACTGGGGCTACGGTAGAGACAGAAGTGACCCCTCCGGCCACTCAACCTGTCCTCCACTCCTCCCTGGGATTTGACCCTGGCCTAAGGGCTTGGAGCAGAGTTGCCCATGCACTTGTAAAGAGGCTACTGTTTTTTGGTGACTTAAACTAGAGTAAATCCTCCCTTCTAGCACCTGAACCCTGCAGCCTTCTGCCTCTCCCCAGGCAGGAGGGGGTCTGAGCCCCTAGGGCCTCATAGGCTAGCTAGCTCCTTGCCACTCTGTATGTGGTTTGCTGACCAGTGGCACGGACATTGCACAAGAGCCTGTTGGAAATGCAGACTCTCAGGCCCCTCCCCAGACCTGCTGAGTCCAAATCTGCATTTAGCAAGGTCCTGGGCAATCCATATGCACACAGGAGCTATCCAGGCTCCAGGTTAGAGCAGTGCGTTCTTTTCAGAGTATGTGAGACCGAACTGCTCACCTGCTGCAGCTTAACCACTAGACTGCACAGGGAAGAAGGAAGACAAATTCCATCCTCAGATTCTTGAGAACCCCACTACGGGTAGAACTGTGTCTCCCCCAAAAGAGATATGTTGAAGTCCTAGCCCCCGTACCTCAGAATGTGACCATATTTGGAGATGCCACTGGTCAGCAAACCACATGCAGAGTGGGAAGGAGCTAGCCCATTGAAGCCCTCGGGGCTCAGACCTCTCCTGCCTGGGGAGAGGCGAAGGCTGCAGGGTTCAGGTACTAGAAGGGAGGATTTAAAGTACTCTGATTTAACAGTCACCAAAAACAGTAGCCTCTTTACAAGTGCATGGGCAACTCTGCTCCAAGCCCTCAGGCCGGGGTCAAATCCTAGGGAGGAGTGAAGGACAGGCTGAGTGGCCGGAGGGGTCACTTCTGTCTGTCTCTACCGTGGCCCCAGTCCATTCAGTCCCACGTTTTTATTTTTCTTGGGAAATACCTCAGAATGAGATTTTGCTGGATCATATGGAAAATGTATGTTTAACTTTTTAAATTGGGAGCGAGGTTCTTGGCAAATGTAATAAGTTGAGGTCCTACTGCAATAGGGTAGGCCATGATCCAATATGACTGGTGTCCTTTTAAGAAGACGGCCATATGAAGACAGACACCAGGAGAATGCCATATGACAATGGAGGCAGAGATTGGAGTGATGCGTCTAAAGCCAAAGATGGCCAACACACCACCTGAAGCCAAAAGAAACAGGGAAGGACCCTCCTACAGGGTTCAGAGGGAAACATGGCCCAGCAGAGACCTGAATTTGGGACTTCTGACCTCCGGAACTGTGAGAGAGTACATTTCTGTTATCTTAAGCCATTCAGCTTGGACTCTTTGTTACAATAGCCCTAGGAACTTAATTCAGCACCCCAAACAGAAGGACCACTCCCCCTTCTCATGAGGACGCTGAAAAGAGTCAACTCAAATGGCTCTGCCTGCACCTCCCTAGAGAGGGACCATAGCTGTAAACTGAAGGGTCACAGTTAAGCCAAGGTGCCTTCAAGTACAGCAGCTGCAGATGTCAGTCACGTGACTCAGATGTGCCCAGGCTTTCCCTTCAACAAGAACACTGCGTGGGCACCTGAGTTGAAAGCCAGTGGTTGACCTTGGGTCAGAACACACGGCAGAGACTCAGAGGGATGACCCAGCCTGCCAGCTCCAAATTGTCGCAGTCAGCTAAGGAGGGTCTGTCCACGTGTTCTGCTGGCCCAGGACCTCGGCAACCGAGGGCACAGGAGACCAAGGGGCTGTGGACTCCCCGTGATGCCATGACAGGAAGTAGAGCAGGTTGTGAATACTCCTAGATGACAGTCCTCTGGATTCCCCAAGGATTGGCCACTCGGTGAGGAAGAGGAGCAGCAAGAATGTGGCCAGGCCTGTGGGCGGTATGCCCCAGCAGCCCGTGTTCCTCTGATGGTGGGTGGTTGCATGTTCCGCGAGGAAGGTTTCACTGTGCCTGCTTAGCCAGTCACAGGCCATCATTTCCACAAATTGACCCAAGCAAAGGAGGTCTTGATCATCACAAGGGAATTCAGGAAATTCAGAGTAACATCTTTAACAGCTCCTCTCTTCTTCTCTGCCGGCAAAGCCCTCACTATAACTTCCTCCTCCCTTCTCTCCTCTCTCCCCCTCCCATCCACCTGCCCCCTGCCCAGCCCACCTGGAGACGCTGTTCTGGCTTGGATTAATTCAGCCCTAGTTGATGGGAATGAAGCCGCAGACCCGCCTGAGGGAACACTTTGGCCTGGCCACCTGTTCACCCCACTTGATGAGGGAAGCAACGCCTGGCAGATCGCCGCTCCCTGGCCAGGGCAGCAGGCCAGCGCTCCTGTCACTGCGCATTAATCACCTCCACACCCAGGCAGGCACAGGCGCAGGGCCTTCTAATAGCACAGAGAGAACAGCTCACGAGCTCCTCTGTCCCCTGCAGACAGGCACCGCAGCGCCCCGGAAGAGGAGACGCTAAATAAGGCCGGCTCCCCTGCCTCACGCCTGGGGCTGGCTGGCTCTGACGTCGTTAGGCTGTGCTGTTCCAGTCGGGCCCAGACCCTGCTGATCAGTCTTTTCTGTGCCAGTCCCTCCCGCAGGCTCTGACTGGTTTTTACTGGGGATTTGCACCAGGACAGAAGGGGACTGTGATCTTTTGGAGTTCATGCCCTGGGTAAACATCAGGGCTGGAGAAATACTGTTTAATAGGGTCGCCTCAAGCACATTTTCAAGGTGAACACAGGCAGTTTAGCAAAGTATTTAAGAGTTTGGGCTTCTGAGTTGGGTTATGCGAAGTTGAAACGCGGTGTCCTTGAGCACACCTCTTAACCCCCTTCAGTCAATCTGCAGGATGGGACACTGAATTGTTACAAGAAATTAAGCAGCACAGTGTTCTAGTGTTGGGCCTGGTAAGTTGTCAATGAAAGGGAAAAAGAAAATCTAGTGGCCAAATGCATTGACTCATGGAGGCCAAGGCAGGAGGATTGCTTGACCAAGCCTGGACAACATAGCAAGACCTATCTCTACAAAAAATTTAAAAATTAGCAGGCATGGTGGTATAAGCCTGTAGACCAAGCTACTTGAGAGGCTGAAGCAGAAGGGTCATTTGAGCTCGGGAATTTGAGACAGCAGTGGGCTATGATCATGCCACTGCACTCCAGTCTCAGTGACACAGCAAAACTCTCTGTCTCAGAAAGAAAGAAAGAAAAAGAAACTCTAGTTGTGGGTTTGGTTTACAGAGGGCCACAATCCCAACTGAAGGGATTGTGAGATCTGGGCAGCTTCTGGAAAAATGTGGCACTTGCAGGTATCTCAGAAGGTATGAATTCAAAGGAACCTTAGAGAATATCTTGCCCAGTGGCTCCACTTTTAGAGATGAATTGTGGAGGCTCATTGAGGTGATTTCAGCTATAAACATCAGAACACCCAACCTAAGCTGGCCTGAGCAATTATCTCATAGAAGAGAAGTCTGGAGGAGTCAGGACTGCTCAGTGGTCTGGCACTGTCACTGAGACCCCAGGCTCTTCTAGCCCTTTGCTCTGCATACTGCAGCGTGTTGCCATGTCTTTCCTCATGGTTGCAGTATGGCTGCAGAGCTATCAAACAACATATCCTCACACAACAACCTCCAAAGGCTGGAAGGGAGAGAGCAAGGGGTCTTAGTTTCTCTTCACAAAAATATTTTTATCATAGGGAAAGTGTTTCTCATCTTTCTCCTCAAGTTCATTAGCCAGAATTAGGTCACAGGCCCACCTTTCAGGCCTGGTGCCATTTCTAGATGACAACCCTGAAAGCGTGCTCCCTCCTAGTCGAGCAGGCCTTTAAAGGAGTGCAGTAGAGGGCGGGAGAGGGAACTTATCCTGGCCCAGAGACTGGTTAAGCGCAAGTTGGAGTTCAAGCTGGACAGAGTGTGTTTGGAGGTCACAGCCAAGAGCCCCAAGTGAGGGAGTGGCATCAGCCTGGGCATGCCAGGGGAGGAAGCCACTCAACCCACTGGACTCAACCCTCACGTCCTCTCTGCTGGGGTGCCTGTCAGAGAGGGTGGCTGACACCGTGAGTGAATCAATCAGTCAAAGACGTTGCTATCCACAGTGTGCAAGATGGACCCTCCAGAGCTGGTGCCTCACAAAGCGTGTTTGTTTACCACGGGTGACTTTCCTTGGAGAGTTTTTAGGCTCTTTAGAAATGCTAATTTACTTACGTCCATAACTCATGTGAGGTAGATGGTAAATATTCTTTCTGGTGATGAGTTTTCTGCACCCGGAGAGGTGAACCGGCAGCAGAGGGGTGAACCGGCAGGTCCAAAATCACACAGAAACTCACTGGGGCTGAATATATTTGTTATCAGGAGCTGTATGCATCCCCAAGAATGTAAATGCTAAGCCCTTTATCACTTTTTCAAGATAAATGTCAAGAAAGCAATTATGAGTGACCCAAAGGCTTGGAGGCCTGGAACAACCAGGCCGGAGATCGCACATGGCTCCTTGTGGCTGGGCGCAGGTGGTAGAGGAATGGTGAGAGGTGCCCCGTGTCCCGAGAGGACAAGAGTCAGGGCTGCTCTAGATGCCAGGTGAGGCACGATGTGAACACATCTGTTAGCAAAGAGGAAAAGAAGATCTCGGGGTTCTGCAAAGCTGGCCAGGAAGCAGGCAGGGAGTGGTCAGGAGCCCAGTCAGAGGCTTAGAAGCCAACTTCAGTCCCTGTGGGGGACAGCATGGGAATGGAGAAGTGTTGTCCCAAGAAAGAGACCTCAGAGATAGAAAGGCTCGGGGCAGGTGGGTGAGGGTGAGGGCAGAGGTGAGAGGTGAACGCCCGTGGCCATACTCAAGACAGAGGACACAGCAGGAGATGGGTTCTGGAAGGAGAGATGGGACATTTGCAGAATCTCCTGTCACTGGTCATGTAGCTGTGTCCAGGGCAGCTTAGCCTCCAGCTTCCCTGGGAATCCTGGCTGTGCACAGCCATCTAGAAGAGAAGAATTCTCTCCCCACTTGATTGCCGCTTCCCCTCACAGGTGGGTTAGAATCACAGGACACCACAGCTGGAAAGAAGCCAGTGACAGCAAGTCAGCCCCTCTGTGACAAACAAGGGACACTGATGGCCACTTGCACGAGGTCCAAGTCGTCATGAGCAGCACCAAGACCAGCCAAGGACGTGATCCCAGTGCTTTGATGATTTTCTTACCACCAAGAAATGATGTCTGACTTCTCTCCCTGAGGACCCCACATTTTAAAAGATTTTCATTCACCAAACAATTGCATTTATTAAGTAATAATTTATTCATTTTCCCATTTTTTAAATTAATCAAAGATATACATAAGTGCCCGCCAGAGTCTCGGATCAGCAGGCAATAGCCCTTATTACCACCCTAGGTTGATTTAATTTCTGCCAAAAGCAAAGAAACTTGACATTTTAGATAGCCTGAACAGCTTCCATTGTGTGAAAGTGGAGGTTTTCCATTACACTTTGTGAAATATTCAAAATAGCTCCCAGACCCCGGTCAATAATTCATGATGCCCTTGGCCTCCAGGGAACCCTGTTGGGAACCAATGCACCATATTATGCACGAGGTAAGACACAAAAGTAATCTCACTGTTCATAGAGTCTTACCAGTAAACTGTCGAAGGATTTGCAGCCTGGATCAAGCCTCTGCCAGCCAGGAGCCTTGGACAAGCCACTCAATCTCCTGAGTCTCAGTTTTCCCATCAGTTAGGTGGGAATGAGATGTTAAGTCAGGGTTCTTAGTTGCAAACGAGAGAATTAAACTATGCCTATATTAAACAGAAATGAATGTATTAAAAAGATGTTGGGGAAAACCGTTTGGCAATTCCTCAATAAGTTAAACAGAATCACCATATAATCCAACAACTCTACTCTTAGGTATGTGCCCCCAGGAAATAGAAAACAGATGTTCAAACAAAACGTAGTACACAAATATCTATAGCTGCTCTATGCACAACCACCGAAGCTTGGAAACAGCCCAGTGTCCACCAGCATAGGAATAGATAAACAAAATGTGATTTGTACATGCAATGCAATATTGTTCAGCCTTAAAAAGAACTGAAG
This sequence comes from Carlito syrichta, assembly GCF_000164805.1. Lineage (NCBI taxonomy): Eukaryota > Metazoa > Chordata > Mammalia > Primates > Tarsiidae > Carlito > Carlito syrichta. The sequence continues at coordinate 184,801 of NW_007253251.1, forward strand.
TGTTGATACATGCCACAACATGAATGAACCTTGAAAAACATGCTAAGTGAAGGAAGCCAGACCACATAATGTGTGATTCCACTCATATGAACTAACTATCCAGAATAGGCAAAACTGTGGTGCTTTGGGTCCCGGGTGCTGGTGCAGCACCACTGGCCTGAGGGCTGGTCACCTGCAGCCATGCGGTGCCTAAGGGAGGTTCTTGGGGATCCCTGGAACTCAGGACAAATGCATCTGATTGGGCTAGGCTGGATCACTCCCTGCCCCACGCCATGAGGAAGCAAATTTCTGGCATTGGTGTCTTCTACTGTGGGAGGCACGCCCTGCCTCCCATCAAGGCGCAGGAGGGGAAATTCTCCCAAGCGCAGGAGGGTGGCAGAGGGGCTCTTCAGGATAACCAGTGCGTGCAGAGTCAATACCTATCTCGGAGATGGAAGAGAACCCGTCAAGAAGCCCAGCACGTGGAGCTGTGCAGAGGTGCTGGCTCTCTTGATTCCCCTCTTCTCCCCACCTGAAGCACTTAAGGAAGACGCAAGGACAAGGTCATGTTACTCTTTAAAGGGCGCTTGGTGGAGGGCAGCCCTTCCCTCTCCCCTTCATGCCCCTTTGAACGCCCCCACCACCCTGCCATATGCAAACTCATCCCTCAGAGACAGTTGCTGTCTCACCTTTTCGATCTAGAGGCTTCTAGACTTTGAACAAGATAATTGCATGTCTGGTAGACACTAATCCTTGCCTTCATCTTTCTGTGATTTGCTTTGCAGTCTAACCCAAGGGCCCGGCTGTCATCCACTTAGAAGCCCAGTGACAATGAGATGGTGCCCAGGGGTGGGCCAGAGCTGTGGGGACCTGGTCTGACTTCCACGCTGGGTGACAAAGCCCCTGCCTGCCGTTTGAACACAATCCTACCTTACCATTCACAGTGTCTCCAGGGAGGAGGGGGTGGGACAAGAAATGTCATCTGCAATGGAAAGTCTTTTTTTTTTAAGAGACATGGTCTCGCTCTGTTGCCCAGGCTGGAGAAGAGTGACACGATCATAGCTCACTACAGTCTCAAACTCCGGGGCTCAAGAGATCCAATCCTTCCACTTTCCTCCCTCCCAAGTCAGCTAGGACTACAAGGCACATGGCACCAAGCCTGATTAATTTTCTGATTTTTTTTTGTAGAGACGTGTTCTCACTATGTTGCCCAGGTTGGTCTCAAACTCCTGGCCTCAAGCACTCCTCTGCCTTGGCCTCCCAAAGTGTTGGGATTACAGGTATGAGCCACTGAGCCCCGCCTAAAAGTTTTACCTCTAATATCCAATGTAAACAATTCAAGAAGGAAATGGAAGCAAAATAGGATTGGAGCAAGGCTTTTTTAAAATTAAAAAAGTTTTATTTTAATATAATTTTAAATAAAATAGTACAGGGAACTCCTATATATCCTTTACCCAGATTCACCAATTGTCGAACATTTCACCTCATCTGCTTTGTTACTCTCTCTCCCTTTCCCCTTCTTCCCCCTCCTTTCACTTTCATTTCCCCCACCCCCCACCCAGCCAAAGATGGTGCCTTTATCTCTAAATACTCCAGTGTGTATTTCCGAAGATCAAAGATGATCTTGTACAAAACCACGGTATAATTATCAAAATCTGAAGACTTGACATTGACACAATATTATTAGCTAATCCTCAATTCATATTTCAAATTCATCAGTTGCCCCCAAAATGTCCATTATCGCTATTTGGGGGATCTTATGTTATCTTGTTTTATTTGAGTTGGAGTCTCACTCTGTCAGCCAGGCTGAAGTGCAGTAGCACAATCACAGCTTGCTGTAGCCTCAACCTCCTGGGCTCGGCCTCTTGAATAGCTTGGACTACAGGTAGGCACCTCCATGTCCAGCTAATTTTTTGCTTGTTCGTAGAGATGAGGTCTGTGTTGCCTAGGCTGGTCTCCGACTCCTGGCTTCAAGTGATCCTTCTGCCTCAGCCTTTCAAAGTGCTGGGATTACACCACACCCAGCCTATTTGGGGGATTTTAAAGATTCGATTTCTAGTTTAATTTCACTGTGGTTTGAGAACATACTCCTCAAAATGTCAATCTTTTGAAATTTACTATGTCTTATTTTATGGCCCCTCCCTCCTTCCCTTAGCACTCCTAGAAGGTTCCCTGGGCTCTCCCCCTACTCAGGCTCAGCTGAGAGTTCAACAAAGAACCTGGGGGAATTTATACACAGATTTTAGGGCTTCTCTCCCTGTCTCCTTCCCATCTGCTATTTCTCCCTTGTTTTTCAGTCATTTAGGAATCCCTCACCATCCTCTGAACCCTCAAGGTAGTGGGACTGTGCCTTCTATACCAGCACCAGCAGAAAGCCAAACAAATGCAAATATTATTAACTATGGTTATCCCTCATAGGTCACACTCCTCCGGCTTCTGCCTGCTCTTGTCCACTCTCTAGTACCTGTTAATGGTTCTTAAAAAAATTTTTTTTTTTGTCCAGAGTTTACACACACACACACACACACACACACACACACACACACACACACACACAATTAAAACTGCATCTTGCTGATTCCCCATTCCATAATGTGTGCTTTCACTCTGAATAATACAACAAACTCGACCCCGATATGACAACTTGTCATCTTAGTTGGATTGATCTGATTCAATTGTGTATTTATCTGATTTAACTATTTTATGATCTCTCCTTAACATTACAAGAAAAGGTCCTTTGGGGACTTAATATAAGTAACAAAAGAGCTCAGTGAGATGAAACCAAACACATGTATGAAATGAACCAGATACCATATGCTTAAACTTATTAATATGTCAACTGGCAATTTGCTTGTGCATAAATGTGCAAATGAAGAAACTTTGATGAAACACTTCAACTTGTATTTTATAAAACAGTGTTTAAATATTTGACATAGTTTAGTAATATTTTAGAAAAACGGTCTACCTAGTTTGGATGACGTATTGGTTTGCCAGGGTTGCTGTAAAGAAGTGCCACAGACTAGGGAGCTTAAACAGAAGTTTTTTTCTCACAGTTCTGGGGGCTAAAGTTTGAGATCAAGATGTCAGAGGGTTGGTTTATCCTGAGGCCTCCCTCCTTGACTTGTAGAGGGTGTCTTCTCCTGTGTCCTCATGTGGGCTCCCTGTGTGTGTGTCCTCATCTCATCTTCTTATAGGGACACCAATCAGATTTGATTAGGACAACACCCTAATGCCCTTATTTTAACTTAACCACCTCTGGAAAGACTTCATCTGCATTTGGAGGTACAAACACAGAGGTGTAAAGGACTAGGACTGCAGCAGTGAATTTTGGGTGACACGACTCAAGCCATAACAGACGGACAGCCTCTGCAGCCTGCCTGCCCTTGGTATATCAGCTCATACTTTGCCTCACAAATACTTGGAGTGGACTTGATCTCAGGAAGTGTGGGAGCCAGGCCCTAAAGAGCCAGACCGATTCTAACGAGAAAACCTGACCAGAGGTGCCGGCGACTCTAGGGGGCACACCTTGCTCCACGTGTCCTGGTGATTCCTCCCTACCCTAAAGAGTCCAAAGGGAAAGGCTCCTGACAGGTGCACAGGATGAATGTGCACTTGCTTCAACATGGTATGTTTTGGGATGGACTTACTCTTAATCTGACCAATATCTGCTTTGCTCTTTTTTGTTAGTAAAATTGTTAGCAGTTATGGACATGGTAACCAACCAAATGGCACAAAATAACTTATGATGAAAAGATCCCATATTCTATCACCTAAAAAAATTGAGGTGCATTTAATGTGACATTTGAATGAACTCTTCCCCTTCATCTTTATTGAGGTATAATTGGAAATTTAAAATGATATATATTTATGGTGAGCAATGTGATGGTTTGACAGATGTATGTATTGTGAAATGATTACCACAAGCTAATTAACGTATCCATCACCTTACTTGCCACACTTATAATTTTTTGTGGGGAGAACATTTAAGATCTACTCTCTTAACAGTTTCTTAAGTATGCAATACATTATTATTAACTATGGTTATCGTGATGTACAATAAATCTCCACAACTTATTCCTTTTAACTGAATTTTGTACTCTTTGACCAACATCACGTCATTCTTCCCACCCCTAGTCCATGGTAACCACAATTCTACTCTCTGCTTCTGTGAATTCAACTTTTTTACACTCCACATATAAGTGAGATCATGCAGTATTTGTCTTTTTGTGTCTGGCTTATTTCACTTAGCATAATGTCCTCTAGGTTCTTTTTAAAGGCTGAATCGTATTCCACTGTTTTGGTGAGGGTGTGGAGTATATATATCACACTGTGTATACACCACATTTATGTATTATATAAATACATAATATAATAAATATATATTAATATAGTTTATATTTATTTCTTTTATTTCCCTCTATCCATTGATGAACATTTAAGGTTGATTTTGTATCTTACCTATTGTGAAATGTTGCAATGAACATGCAATGGAATGCAGACACCTCTTCAGCATACTGATTTCATTTCCTTTGGATGTATACCCAGAAGTGGGATTGCTGGATCATATGATAATTCTATTTTTAACTTTTTGAGGAGTCTCCATACTGTTTTCCAAAATAGCTGTACTAATTGACATTCCCACCAGCAGTGTGCAAGGATTCCCTTTTCTCCATATCCTCGCCAACACTTACCTTTTATCTTTTCGATAATAGCCATTCTAACAGGTATGAGGTGATATCTCACTGCAATTTTAATTTGCAGTTCCCTGATGATTAGTGATGTTGAGCATTTTAAAAATATGCCTGTTAGCCATTTGTATGCTTTCTTTTGAGAAATGGGCATTCACTTTCTTTGTCCATGCTTAATTGGGTTATTTGTTTTCTTGCTATAGAATTGTCTGACTTCCCCATCTATTTTGAATATTAACCCTGTATAGGGTATATGGTTTGCAAATATTCTCTCCCATTCTGCAGGTTGTCTCTTCAATCTGTTGATTGTTTCCTTTGCTATTCAGAAGTTTTTTCATTTGATGCAGTTTTACTTGTGTATTTCTGCTTTGGTTACCTGTGTTTTGGGAGTCATATCTAAAACATCATTGCCAAGACCAAGAAGCTTTATCCCCTATGTTTTCTCAAAATGGGTTAAAACTTTAAATGTAAAATCTGAAATTCTAAAATCATATTCCATCATTTTAATCAGTCCCTGGAAAATATTTACAATTCAGTTGTCCTCATGCTTGCCTGGAAGACCCCCTCCCCTGGTGTCTGCATCTCAAAAAGTCTGGAGGAAAAATCCACCAACGCTGACAGGTGTCATTCTGTGTGCGTGGCCACACCTCAGCACCCCTCAGTGCTACCAGCCAATCCCACTACATGTTAACAGTCAGCTGGCTCCTCCCTGTCCCGATGCCATTTCTCATTCCTCTCTCCTTAAGCCTCCGGTGCCTCTTCCCCCCTGCTCCCACTTGGGAGTCAGCCTCTATTCTCAGTCCATCTCTTGGTGCCACATGGAAGCACTCGGAAGAAAGCGTCTTCATGCACCTGCCATCCTGCCCACAGCCCCACCTTTTTCCTACCTAGGTCGCCCATGTGTCCACAAGAGCTTGTGTCTCTCTCACCTGTTCAAGGACTTTGCTCAGCCCTTGTCCCCTATAATAAATCTGATGTGTCCACAGTTGAGTTGAGGTTGCTCAACCTGAAGAAAGTGAGGCTGTGCTTGGAGGCGATGAAAGTTTCCTGAGAAGCCCCTCCCTTCCTCCTGTGAGGTCTGCTAGGGAAGGCCAAGCAGGGCACTCCGGGCACCAGAGGTACATAAAGCAGCCACTTTCAGCAGAAGCCATTATCCGATGGTTTTAGTCACAAGCTGAAATTTAGTAAATAAATAAATATATAAAACCCAGCCTTCTTTTTATGCCTAATTATGTTCTTTTATTTCCTTCTTTGCTGAAAATAAAAGACAGAAATCCTCTATGTTGTGTTGAAGAGATATCATATTTCCCAAATGTAGCCCTGGGTGCATTTCAACTTCTCAGAATTCCTGGTTGCGGTGGGCTCTGGGGCAAGCTCACCTGCCCATGGCCCATACAATGTCCAGTGTCATGTCATGCAACCCCCTTCTGGGGACATAAAATGTAAGTACACTCAGGGGCACTTGAGCCTAACCTAGATGAGATGTGTTTCCCTGCTGTGAGCCAGCCTACATTTGGTTGTGCCAAGGTGGAGGAGCAGGAGCTTGTTTGGAGTACACAATATCGTGGGACCCATCAGGAAGGACGCGCCCAGGTCTACAGACAAATGTCCTGTGGAACAAGTGACTGACAGGCTTTGGTGAAAAGTCAGTGTCGACACAAGGTTAAATTGGGACATTCAGTACATTTTGGTTGAGAGTTCACCACACGCCTGGTGTGGTCCTAGGTGTGTGAAGATGATGTCACTGTCAACACAGGTGGTGCAGGCCAGACATGGTGGCTCATGCTTGTAATCCTAGCACTTTGGGAGGCTGAGACAGGCAGACTGCTTGAGCCCCAGAGTTCAAGACCAGCCTGGACAGCATAGCGAAATCTCATCTCAATAAAAAATAAAAAAAAATTAGCCGGGCGTGTTGATACACAACTATAGTCCCAGCTACTCGGGATGCTGAAATGGAAGGATTGCCTGAACCCAGGAGGTTGAGGCTGCCATGAATCGTGATAGTTGTGATCATGCCACTTCACTCCAGACTGGGTAACAGACTGAGACCTCCAACTCAAAAAAAAAAAAGAAAGAAAGAAAAAGAAGGTGGCAGAGTCCTGTCCTCATGGTGCTTATGTTCTAGTGGGAGAAAAACACAAAGACAGGTAAACAAATAAGTCTGTACAAATTGTAATGAGAGCCATGAAGAAAACAAGCATAGCCTGGAACCAGAATGGCAGGGTCCTGCTTAAGTGTATTGATCTGGAAAGCATTTCTGAAGGTTGATATTGAAATTGAGATCCAAAGGATGAGAAGGTACCACCCTTTGGAGGAGGCTGAAGGGAAGATATCACCCCGGCCAATGGCATAGCCTAGGCAAAGGCACCGAGAAGAGGAGGAGATGGAACAGTCGAGAAACTAAGAACCAATCAGTATGGCCCCTGCAGCAGAGGGGCCAGGGAGAGGTAATCCAATGAGGCTGAGAAGGACATCGTAGCCAGGTGAGGAGGATGAATTTCAGTCTCAGACAAATAGGAAGCCCTTGAAAAGGTGGAACAAGAGTGAGCCATGGTCTGATTTGTTCCCTGAGCAGTTCTCTGGCTTATTTGTGTAGAATGGATTTGAATGAGGCAAAAGTGGATGTGGGAGACCAGCTGGAGTAGGTGCTGTCGTGGAGGCTAGAGGTCAAGGTGACCAGGACCAGGGAGGGAGACGTGGACAGAGTCGAGATGGATGGAGAGGATGCAAAGACCAAGGTGTGGCATCACAGATGACACCTGGGCTTTAGAGCCAATGAGGCTGGTTGACGAGTAGAGAAAGTGGCAGGTACACACGTTTGGGGAAGGGTGTGGGTGCTGTCAAAGGAAAATTACAACAGACAGAGATAAACAGGTCAGGAAGACTTTATTCCAGACTTGTAATAAGAGAGAGGGCTTGAACACAACTTCGAATGCAATGGGGCAGCTGTAGGCATACAGCCAACAGGAAGGGTCAGGAGTCAGCGGGCAGAAAATTACTGCGAGGAGCTTGGTTAAGTATCAGGGATGGGGGGGGGTTCATGACAACCTGGACTAAGCAGGCCAAGGATGAGGCTTAATCAAGAAGAGGGCTCATAGGGACCTGACTCAGGTTTGGCCAAGGAGGGAGTCCTTGTCCATGGGAAGAGGGAAACTCAAGCTCTGTTTTGGCTGTGTTAAGTTTGAGATATCCAAGAGGAGATGTCAAGGGTGCACCTCAATATGTGAATCTGGAGGAGAGATCTGGGCTTGATGTAAAAATGTGATTATCAATATAAAGATGGTTTGTGGAAACCACAATCATCACTGAGCTCTCAGACCTTGGGAGTGGGTTAGTTATCTCAGAATGTGGGCTCCTGATAAAAGGATCGGTTTGGCCTCTTCCCAACCCATGGTGATGCCTTCCACCATGGGTTGACACAGCAAGAAGACCCTCCCAAGATGCTGGCACCTCACTGCTGGACTTCTAGCCTCTAGAACTGAGAGAATCAAATTTCTTTTCTTCATAAATTACCTAGTCTCTGGTATTCTGTGATAGCAGCACGAAATAGACTAAGACACACCCAGAACAGGTTTAGTTTTCCCACTCCAGAGAGAGCAGAGCCCAGTCATTCTCTTTCCTCAGATTTGGAGTCCTTATCACATGAAAACAGGTAGAGACTTGATAAGTGACTAACCCCTTATAAAGAAAGAAAATTCCCATGTCCTCCCAGTGTTGACTGAGAATATTTCTATTGTAGTGATACTTATATATGTATAGTTATATAGCTAAGTATAAGTGCTGTTTCAGTTCAAGCTACTAAAACCAAGTGGGGGATTATAAACAACAGAAATTAATTTCTTACAGTTCTAGAAACTGAAATTCGGCAATCAGGGTGATGGCATGGTCACGTTCCAGTGAGGACACACTGCCAGTTTGCAGATGGTCACCTTCTCACTGCATCCTCACACGGCCAAGAGAGATACTCTCTCTAGTGTCTCTTCCGATGAGTGTGCAGGAATTAATTTTCTCACAGTTCTGGAGGAAGGGAAGTCCAAGATCAAGGTGCTAGCAAGTTCAGTTGTCTGGTGAGGGTCTCTGCTTCCAAGATGGTGCCTTTTTGCTGCATACACTGGAGGTGAGGGGTGCTGTGTTCTCTCACAGCAGAAGGCAAAAGGACAGAAGGATGGAGTCCCTCTGTGAAGCCTTTTAATAAATCCAAAGTAAATGAAAGAAGTAAAAACACATCCTTACTCCTTCCCACTGCCAGCTGACCCCAGATGGAGACACTGTGGACGGAAGAACTCTAGCGCCTCTGCAAGTTCTACCTCAGAATTATCTTCCATGCCTGCAGTGGTGTGAGAGAAGGGCTGGATGGATGTAGCAAGGATATGAGGGTCAATTGGAAAATAGTTACCTTGGGACCTAAAGGTTGCATGGGAGGCAGCATTAAAAAAAAAAAAAGATAGCTGGGCATGGTGGCTCAAGCCTGTAATCACAGCACTTTGGGAGGGCAAGGTATGGGAATTTCCTGAGCCCACAGGTTCAAGAACAGCCTGGACAACTTGGTGAGACCTCATCTCTAAAAAAATTAGCTGGGCATGGTAGTTCCAGCCACTTGGAAGGCTGAGGCAGAAGGATTGCCTGAGTCCAGCAGGTCGACACTGGGGTGGCCATGAGAGTGCCACAGCACTCTAGCCTGGGCAACAAAGTGAGATTCCAGCTGAAATATATATATATATATACAGTGAAAAATAGCATTTTGCCCAAAGAAACTAAAATGAAATGGGGGTAGAAAAAAGAGCAGTTTTACTGCCTTGGTGAAAAGAGATTCCTTTTCAAATTTGAGAAAGCTCAGCATTTAGTCTTGTTTTACTCATTTGGTCCCATACTTCACAGATGTAGTTTTAAAAAATGGTAGAACATTTATACTTGAAGAAGCTAAGGGTGCTATTCATTTTATTAACTATACAAGCAAAAGGGAATTCATGCCTAAAGGCACTCACCTAACATCACAACTAGGGTTATTGTGTTATTGTGGTAATTGGTTATTGTGCATTCCCTTCTGGCTCTTTGTCCTGTGCACATATTTTTTATTTACTATAATTCTGTATTCTTTACAAACTTGAGATTGTGAGGTATGTTTTTCTCTGTTGCCACATAATGTTAGTGGTAATTTTGTTGACTGCATAATAATATATTGCCTGGATATACCACAATTTACATAACTATCTTCCTATTATTTTATATGTAAGTTGCTATTTGTTACCAGTGTAAAAATTTCTGCAGTGAACATTTTCATGCAGATGGCTTTTCTTATCTTCTGGATTCATTTATTTGGGCTAGACTCTCAGGTGGGAGTTACTGGATCAGAAGGTGTTGTTGTATTTTTTAAAACATTTCTAATGATCTGAACAGAGACTTGAGGATTAAATAGACAGGGAGGTTTGCAACCAGTAGTAAGGCGCAAACGTGAACATCCTGAGGGAGAAGCAGGGGCTGTGTCACCCAGGCATAGATGGTCGTCTGAGCACAGGTGTGTCTGGTACTTCTCTTTCTAGACCTTTCTCATCGCCCCAGGCAAAGCTGCTGGGAACTCGACAACCAGAACAAGTCAGAGCGTTCCGCTCGGATCCACCAAGGCAGCCGCTCGGCCCCAGACACGGTTACCAAGGAGACCTCTGCAGTTCACCTCTTTTCCAGGTTAACAGTCCTGAATCTGAGCTGGATGGTTGGGTAGAATTTGTTCAAAATAGGGAGAATAAAGAAAGTGGCTTTAAAAGACAATTTAACTGCTAACCTCAGGAATCGGTGCCAAGCAGAACCCAGAGAACACTGGTCCATTCCTTTTTCTGTATGACTTCATGGTTTGATCTTTTCTCTAGATGAATATATTTCCATTTTTCTTTAATAAAATAGAACCACCAGCATGTTCCATCGCATCTAATTACATCCAGCCTGTGGAGTGTCAAATGTTCTGCCACACAAGCCCACTGGGGCCCCAATGGGAAACGTGCTGCAGCAATAATAGGATGGTTATTACAGTCTTGTTGCAAGTAGGAACAAGGGGTCTCAGACTCGCATGTTCAGTACCCTGCATGACTCCATTGCTGCCAGACTTCTCATTGTGGGACTTTCAGACCTGGGAACATGTTGCTCTAGATGCTCATAGTGCACTCAGAAGACTCCCTCGCCTGTCTCCTCACTGGATTTCTACATCCCACAGGCTTTTTCAGCTGTAACGTCAGCATCATGGAGCCTGAGGGCTGGATCCTTAGATGGGTCATCACTGTTTCTTGGGCATGACTTTGTGAGTCCAGCTTTCAGGATGCAGCTGCTTTCTTCCAAGTACATTGTCCGTATTTTACAATAACAGCCCTCTTTACAGCCTGGGCTAAGAGACAAAGAATGGCAGAATTTACCACTTCATGATGTGTGGCAAGTGTGACTGATAGCTCACAAACTTGCAAAAATATGCACTTTTTACATTTGCTCCAAGGTATTTTCTAACACTGAACATCCATTCGGACAGGTAACAAACACAACAACGGTTGTTCCCAGGGGTTTCCCCCTCCCCAGCATTGGGCTAGAATTATGGGATTTAACAAAGTACTGCTGTCCAGTGGGGCGTCCATCTGGTCTTTGGTCATCAGTACACCCAGGATGCTGCTTGAGATGCCCATGATGGGTACCTGGCAACAGTTGCTCCCTGACCTCACCAGAGGCAAGGACTTCCTGTGCACCTGCCTGCAGCCCCATCGTTCTGGACAACTCATGGGGCTGTTTTCTTTCTGGGGTTTAGTTACCTCCTTGAGAGGTATGCCTGGTTTTGGAGAATAACAGATACGGCAGGGGCATTTCTTTTAACCCTGCAGGATTCTTTCCCCAATAGATGTCCTTATGGTATTCTGTGACTTTACTTTTCCCAAGTGTTTAGGGTTTCCTACAAAATGAAGTAGGCAGAGTGAATTACTTTGGTTGTAGACCCTGCCTACTGCATTAAGCATATAACCTCTCTTTCTCGTTCTCTTTCTCCCTCAATAATATCTTAAAATGGAACTCTGCCAAATCATTCCCCTTGCAAATCCGTGTCTACATACAGAAAATACACTTCTCATCCAAGTGCCACATCATCTCTCAATAAGATGAGACCTGTGTCTCTCCCAGATTGCATTCTTCAGGATCAACAATCTCCACGGGCGGAGCAGCACCTGGCTGTGCAAGGGGCATTTTCTCTAGCTTCGTTATGGGTGGAGAGGCAAACATGTACCCTGTAGTGGATTTGGGTTCCACAGCAGATGATCAAGTCTCCGTTAGGGACAGCAGGAGAGACAGGCACAGCCACCTGGCAATGACCCAGCCGAGGAGGGGAAGAGCTGCTCCATATGTGAGCAAACACAACTGGGGGTCTGCAGGGGGTGGGGACTGTCTCCGAGGGGGAGGGGAGCTCTGGAAGGTCTGGGATGGGAGCCAGGACAGGCACGATGAGCTGGTCATGCGGCTCACCTCTGAATTATGCAAAGTTTTTCAAAGATGCCCTTGGCTCTTGGAAAAGGCCGCCTCCCACCTGTGACTGCAGGTCCCTATGTTAAAGTTTCAAGCCAAATTCAATAATTTATAAAAATAAAAGTACATCATGACCAAGTTGAATTTATCCCAGGAATGTGAAGATGATTTAACATGAGAAAATCTGCCAAGCTGATGCATCTCATTGAAAGATGGAATAAGACGTGTCTTAGAATGTTAACAGCAGCATTCATTGAATTATTTTTTAAAAAACCTGGAAACATTTTAAATGTCTATCAGTTGAATAATGGGTGGGTGAATTATGATGTAGTCATATAAGAGAATACTATGCAGTAGTGAAAATGCATGGTCCAGTCTTCTATATATTAATGTGCATGAATCTCAAAAATGTGATGTAAAGCAAGTTGCAGAAGAGTAAACAAGATTCATTTATAATAAGTAGAAAGCACAAACAGCAATACCCTATACTATGTAAAGATACAAGCATATGTCATAACAATATAGAGAAGAGCATGATTGTAAACACTGCTTTCGTGGGTGTGTTTCTCTGTGGGGAGGTATGATACAGCAAGGGGGAACTCAGAGAGCCTCAGCTGTTTTAGGAATATTTTATTTCCACTGGATGGTAGACGTATGGTCGTTCATTGAATTATTTTATACATTGTGTACATCTCAAATATTTCACAATATTTTCAAATAAATATTGAGTTAACCATAAAGTGAATAGCAAAAAGAGGAAGAAATAAGGAGAACCACTGTCTGGATTTGTTTTCGGTCTATGAAGATGGATTGGGTAAGAATCTTGGTGGAAAGGAAGATGTTGGAAAGCATTCATCATGCTAGACATGTACATGCATGCTTTGGACTTCAGGGAAAGACTTTTTTTTTTTTAAGAGAAGGTATATAAAGAGTTACACTGCCAGATAATCACATTTAAATTCTGTGTATTCAAGTCCAAGGGAGGTTAGGTCCAACCAACCGGCCGACACAGTCCTTCCCAATATCATGGAGGCTGAGGCTTGGTTACCCGAAGACGTCCCTACCATCCTGGAGGGTTTGTGCAGACCTCGGATTTCACAAGGCCTCCTTCCCAAGATAGAAGAGGACACCACCAAAAAGAAACAGAACAAGGCAGGAGGGCCAGTCAAGAAGCCTAAACCCGGAATAAGCTGGTACTTGCTAAGATGCTGGACACCACGCAACACTCCCACAGAGCGCAATGGTTCTGAAGGTCCCAGCACCTGCCAGGGCTGCGTGAATGTCTGGTGGTCTCCAGTATCTCACAGAGGCCGAGACTGGTCACCCGGCTCCGGTGGCCCCTGGGGAACTTTTCCAGCAGGATGTAGAGCAGCTGTCACCAGCCTGTCATCTGTCATCTGCCCAAGGGCCAACAGGGCCACGAGCAGCTCAGCTCCTGTTCAGGAACTCAGGCTTCAGGTGGGTGACTGGTCAGAGGGCACAGAAGGCGTACATAGCCAGATCACACTGCTGTCATCTGGATATTAGGGGCCAAGACATGGACCAGGAAGCTGGTGGCTCATAAGTGTAATTTTTGTTTCAAAAAAGACAAGAAAAGAATTTCAGAAGCTTGATCTTAATCTTTTGCAGAACCCTTCCTTCTTTCTTTTCTTGTTCCCTCTTCCCTCCTTCCCTTCTCCCACCTTCACTCCTTTTCCTTCTCCCTTCCTTCCTTCAGCACTTCCTGGATCTAGAAAATGACAGGAGCCCGCCCTGCACTGCCACGCTACTCCTCTCGGTGCCTTGCCCCGTCAGCTGCTTTCTGTAGAGCTCACCTGCACTCCCCAGGTGTGGATCGAGTGTTGTTTTTCTCCATATCCCCAGTGTTTGGCACAGTGCTTCCAAATGTGTGTGTTGAACAGACGAATCGATGAATGAATGAAGGAACAGCCCTTCAGGAGATCATGCCACCATGCTCCCTGAGGTTCGTGAGGTAGTGTGAACCACGAATGAGGACCACCTGGTTTTCCTTCACCCTCCCAGTCTTGTGGTGGTGGCTGGGTATGGAGACCCGCAAAGTGTTTCACCACCCAGGATATCGGCATTGTAGGTCAGACCCAGTGGGGAGGTCTCTGGAACTGTTGCATGCAGTGTTCCATGACGTACCTTTGTAAGTGTGTAGGTGCATGCAGTGAGATCTATCGGATGCTACGATGTGATAACATTTGAAAGGCATGAAGGATGAAGAAAAAGGAACAGGGATGTGTGTGTGTGAGAGAGAGAGAGAGATCAGTTCAGATGACTGTGAGCATTTGGTGGGACTGGGATTAGCTGGGGACAGGGACAGGGAGAGTAAAGGAAGGGCCAGTATAGAGGTGAGGTGTTCAGAACTGCAGGTGGCCCGAGGATGGCAGACTAATGGGCCTGGAGGGGAAAGGCAGGGCAGGGCCTCAGTGATGGGCCTATGAGTGGGAATTTCACCTTAAGAGGAGAACACAGAAATCAGGCGCAGAGTGGTATTGGTGTGGGGAGAGAGTGGAGGGAGGAAATGCTGCAGGCCTAACCCAAACCCTAACCCTAACCTTAACCCTAAATTTATGTTTTTTTGGCCACACAGGCATTGGCCAGAACTCCGGCAAGGGACAGACTCCAAAGCAAGACAGGTGTAGTAGGGCTGGGAGGTGAGGACAGGCCTGAGAGATGTTGCAGAAGACAGAGTCTGCAGGGCTTGGTACCTGAGAGAGGAAGGGTATCGAGGTCAGTTACTGACATTTTAAGCTCTGGGAGTCTGTGGACATTTAGACAGCATGATGGTTAATCTGATGAGTCAACTGGGCTGGGCCACAGGTTGCCCAGGTTTTTTGTCAAACATTATTCTGGGTGTTTCTGCAATGGATTAATAGTCTTTGGATGAGATTATCCCTGGGATCAGTAGATTGAGTAAAGAAGATAGAACTCCTAGTGTGGGTGGGCCTCACTTAGTCAACTAAAGACCTGGATAGAACAAAGAGACAGAGTGACAGGGAACTTCTCCTGCCTGACCACTGAGTAGGATGTGGGTCCCCTGCCCTTAGACTGGAGTCACACACACAGCTCTCCTGGGTCTCAGCTTGCTGAATACAGCTCTTGGGGTTTCTCAGTCTCCATAACCGTGTGAGCTAAATCCTTGGAATAAAGCCCTTTACACACACACACACACACACACACACACACACACACACACACACCTTATTGGTTCTGTTTCTCTGGAGAATCCTGACAAATACAGAAAGAGTCAACAGGAAAATTAGATCTGTGGACTAGAGCAGAGAAATCTCGTTTATAGACAGAGCAACACTTCAATGAACCATTGAAAGAGTGAGTGTGTACAAGAGGCACAGAGTAGCCCTGGGAAACACCCACATTCAGGGTGTGGGAGCCAGGAAAGAATGACCTGATTTTCAGCTGAGACCTGAAGCAGGAGCAAAAGTTTCTCAGACAATGCTAGCAGGTGAGCAAGCTGAGGGCCTTCCAGACACAGGGATGGCATGTGCAAAGGCCATGAGGCCAGGAGAACCCTGAGGTACTGGAGGAAGTGGAGCCAACAGGAAGCTGGCAGAGGTGTGGCTGGAGAGGTGGGCAGAGGTAGGGTCGGCCAGGCCAGTCTGTCATAGCCCTGGCCTGAAGGTGCTCTGTAGGTGGTAGCAGAGCTGAAGAAGGGTGGCAGTGGGGCTGGGCTATCTTCATGGGTGACCACAGAAGCATCCCCTTTCTGGTTTTCAATCCAGAAAGGGCATTATCCTAGATATGAGTTATGTCTTCAGTATGTGAACATTGCCATGCTTTCTTGGATATCCAGTGCCCAGGACAGACCTCTCCCCGATGGGTCCTCAAGAGCTGTGGTGTATTAGCCTTGTTTTTATTTTCAATATTCTGAAGTTTTGACATCTGGGGCCTTGCTGACCCTGGGTGACTGCCCCTCCCAGAGCTGCCCAATTCCTAGACAGAACAAACTCCCCTGCAAGTTCACCTCCATATGAAAACCGGTCTATCCAGCCCACACCCCAGTCACCTCCCTTATCGGGTTCTCACACTCAGGGCCACTGTTCACCTACCCTGACCACCCCAGGGCCAGGTACCAGACAGCTAGGGAAAGCCTTATGGCCCAAGCCCTGAAAGTAGTCACATCACACACCAGACAACCCCAAACCTGCTGACCCTCCCATGGAAACCACAGTGAAGGCTCTTACCCATGGTTCTTTGCCCATAGTTCTTCTCTCTCCCTCTGCCTCCTGAAAGACCCTGGGCCTCTCTGGGTGGCCCCGCATGCTGTGCTTTGCCTCTCGCTTCTAGGGACCTGTCTGCAGGATAGCCATGTTTGTGTCTGTGTGCCTTATCACCCCTGATTAAACCGAATCCTGGGTACCCATAAAACATGGGGTGAGCCCTTGATCGTTCACTCTTAGGAGATGAGGTCTGAACTGTTCGCCTCTGACTCTTCTCAAACCCTCTCAGGGCTTAGCCCAGGCCTGGGATCCAGTAATAACCCAATAGCCATGGCTGATTGTGCCCTCCTGCACTGTCCTCCAGTCCTCCCCTTGGGCCTGCACCTCCTGGCGGGCCATCTGTTAATCTGCCACATGGGGCACCAGCAGTAGTGGTCACAGATACACCAGGGGTCTCTGCCTGTTAAAGGCAAGGAGATGCCAGACGAGTGAGGTCTTAGGTGTCCTCCAAGGCTTCAGCAAGTTCTGAGCTTTTTGCTGGAGGAGAGTCCTGCCTCTGTGCTGACAGATCAGAGGAGTGGTTGCTGAGGGTTGGGGTGTCTGTGGCAGTTTCTTAAAATATTAGTGAAGTTTGCTGCATTGATGGACTCTTTCTCTCATGAAATATTTCTCTGTAGCATATGATGCTGTTTAAAACAGACATATGCCATGTTACAGAATGTAGAAGTAAATTTTTTAAAAAGTTAAAAGTATTAGCACATATAGGATGCAGTGTGTTAGGGAAATGGTCTCTGTCAATCACCCATTTTCCCAATTAAATTAATCTACAATTTCCTTTTGTAAACAGCTTATTTTTTTCATGAAAGTTGTACATTCAGAAGATACTTTCTAATTACATCATTAGAACTCAGGTAGTAATTAGAAACACTTCTCTCATTCCAGAGAACTTTTTGACCAAGTGTCACAGTAGAACTTTCAAAATTGAAGTCCATTTTCTCAGTCTCTGCTGCTCCTTTATCAACTAGTTTTATGTAATATTCTAACCCCTTTGTAGTCATTTTAATGATGTTCACAGCATCTGCACCAGTAGTAGAGTGCATCACAAGAAACCACTTTATTTGCTTATCCATAAGAAGCAACTCCTCATCCATTCAAGGTTTTTTTTTTTTTTTCCTTTGAGTTGGATCTCACCCTGTGGCCCAGGCTGGAGTGCAGTGGCATGATCGCAGCTCACCGTATCCTTGACTTCCCGGGCTCAGGCAATCCTTCTGCCTCAGCCTCCCAAGTATCTGGGGCTACCAATGCATGTCACCATGCCCAGCTAATTTAACTTTTCGTTGTTGTTGTTGTTGGACACTCGTTCACACCTGTAGTCCCAGCATTTTGGGAAGCAGAAGCAAGAGGATAGTCTGAGTTAGGATTTTGAGACCAGCCTGGGCATCTTGACCAGACCTCATCTCTACAGTAAAAAAAAAAAATAGTTGGGCATTGTGGAACACACCTGTGGTTCCAGCTACTTGAAAGTTTAAGGTAGACGATTGCCTGAGCCCAGCAGATTGAGGCTGCAATGACTGTGAGAATGCCACTGCACTCCAGCATAGGTGACAGAGTGAGACACTGACTCAAAAATAACACACACACACACACACACATATATATATTTGTAGAGACAGGGGTCTTACCTTGGCTGGTCTTGAACTTCTGGGCTCAAGCGATCCACCTGTCTTGGCCTCCCAAAGTGCTGGGTGTGGGCCACTGTACCTGACCTCAAGTTTTATCATGAGGTTACAGTACTTCACTCACATCTCCCATCTCCACTTCTAATTCGAATTCTCTTGCTATTTTTACCCTATCTGCAGTGACTTCCTCCACTGAAGTCTTAAACCCCTGAAAGTCATCTATAAGATTGAAAGCAACTTCCTCCAAACTCCTGCTAATGGCATCTAGAGTTGTGAATCTTTTCCAGAAGGTTTTCAATTTACTTTGCCCAGCTACATCAGAGAAGTCAATATTTCTGGCAGCTATAGTCTTATGAAACGTATTTTTTTAACTAATAAGAATTTAAAGTTGAAATTATTCCTTGATCCACAGACTACAGCATGAATATTGTGTTAGAAGACAGTAATGTCTTTGTACATCTGTATCAGGGCTCCCAGTGACCAGGTGCATAGTCAATAAGTAGTGATATTTCAAAAGGAATCTTTTCTTCTGAGCAGTAGGTCTCCACAGTGGGCTTAAAATATTCAGTAAATCATGGTGTAAACAGATGTGCTGCATCCAGGCTTTTGTTGTTCCATTTACAGAGCAAAGGCAGAGTAGATTTAGCATAATTCTTAAGGACCCTGGGATTTTTGGAATGGCGAATGAGCACTGGCTTCAGTTTAAAACAACCTGCATTAGCCCCTAACAAGAGAGTCAGCCTGTCCTCTGAAGCTTTGAAGCCAAGCATTGACTTCTCTCAGCTATGAAAGTCCTAGATGACATCTTCTTCTAGTAGAAGACTGTTTTGCCTACATTGAAAATCTGTTATTTATTATCAATAATCATTATCAATAATCTCAACTAGATCTTCTGAACAACTTGCTGCAGCTTCTCCATCAGCACTTGCTGCTTCACCTTGCACTTGAATGTTATGGAGGTGCTTAAACCTTGTGAATCAGCCTATGCTAGCTTCAAATTTTCTTCTGCAGCTTCCTCACCTCTCCCAGCCTTCAGAAAATTGAAGAGAGTCAAGGTCTTGCTCTGGATTAGGCTTTGGCTTTAGAGAATTCTGTGGCGGTTTGATCTTCTGTCCAGAACCCTCACACTTGCTCCATCACAGCAATAAGGCTGTTTTACTTTCATATCATTTATGTGTTCACTGGAGGAGCACTTTTAATTTTTTTCAAGAACTTTTCCTTTGCATTCACAACTTGACAGTTCGGCACAAAAGGCCAAGCTTTCAGCCTGTCTTGGCTTTGGACATGCCTTTCTCACTAAGCTTAATCATTTCTAGCTTTTGATTTAAAGTGAGATGCATGCAACTCTTCCTTTGACTTGAACGTAGAGGCCATTGTAGGATTATTAACTGGACTAATCTCAATATTGTCGTGTCTCAAGGAAGAAACATGGGGGACTGGCCAGTTGGTGGAGCAGCCAGACACACACACACACACACACACACACACACACACACAAATCATTATGCTCATCTGTCTTATGTGGCTGTGGCTTGTGACACTCCCAAACAAATAGTAACATCAACGATCACTGACCACAGATCATCATAACAGATATGATAATAATAAAGAAGTTTGAAATATTGCAAGAATTACCAAAGTGTGACATAGAGACAAAAAGTGAGCACATACTGCCAGTAGACTTACTCGATGCAGGGCTGCCACAATCTTCAATTTGTAAAAACTGCAATATCTAGGAATCAGAATAAAGTGAAGTGCAAATAAAATGAGCTGTGACTGTATATAAAGCATCCGGCATATGGTAGATGCCCCATAAATGGTACTTATTACTATTGGTAGTTTCATGTGCCAATCCCAAGAATACATGGATGCATTAACCAAACGGGCTTTAAGGAAACTTACATTCAGTGAAGTCTTATGTCTCTTTCTGCCAGATATCATGGGAACAGACACACAGTGGGATCTGTCTGGGGTCAGAAACGCCTAGAGCTGGCCCAGCCTGAGGTGCTCTTTAAAGTCCCCAGTCCTGAGAGCACTCGACCCAAGCTGGGTGCTGGAGTGACCCTGCCCAGGGGTGACTGGGCTCTTTTTCTCCCATTCAACCCAAGCCACACAGACCCCGTAGCTTAGCAGCACCCCTAGTTCTTCCCACCCCATAGAGACCTGGCATGCATAAGCGGGTGGGGAGACAGCCTAGGGTTTGGCCACCCGCCCTACAGCTGCGGGTGGTGACCAGGGCCTGCACAAAGAGGACACGAAGACATGTTGGGAAGGGTCTTGAACCCTGCCGGGAAGCCCACAGATGTAAGATCTGAGGTGGTGGAGGCAGTGCTGCCTCCTGGGCTCTAAATGAGCAAATGTTTGGGAGCGAGGGTGCCAGAACAAAGCTGCCTGTGCTCTTGTCCCGGTCCCTTCTCAGCTCAAGTCGCACATGTGCTAAGAGGCGCTTGGCTCCAGGCGGCTGGTAGACATTGGCTGACAGATTTGGGATCTGATAAGAGACTGTTGATTCCATTCGTTTGTGCGGTGTCGGAGATACATTTTAACAGTTAAAATGGGGAAGAAAAAAAAAGCCCTAGAACTTTGCCAGCATCGCAACTCTGGCTGTTTCTTCTAACGGATTTCTTGAAGCTGTCAACTGCCTGAGCTAGAGGAGCCTATTTATAAGGGGCGCTGCCATGTGCCTTTGGAGGGAGCCAGGAACTGTCCGAAAGGGTGGCTATCGCCTCAGAACTGGGACCACCCCCCCGGGTTCCCTCCCTCCTCCTGCTTCCCCCCGCAGGTTGCTCAGGGCTGCCTCCTGAGGGCAGCGGCCTCAGGTGACCCAGCAGGGCCCATGAGGCCATGGGATCCAGCGCAATGGTACACCCATGGAACCGACATTTTTATTATTAGTACAATTGTCCTCTTCAAAAAGAGACACTGAAAGCAAAGTTCCCTTTCTTAGGGAAATTTCTGTTTTATTTTATTCTATTTTATTTTGTCAGAGTCTTACTCCATCACCCATCGATCCTTCTGCCTCAGCCTTCCAAATAGCCGAAACTACAGGCGCGTACTGCCATGCCCGGCTAATTTTTGATTTATTGTAGAGGTGAGGTCTTGTCAAGTTGTCTGGGCTGGTCTCAAACCCACAGGGTCAGACAATCCACTCACCTTGGCCTTGCAAAGTGCTGGGATTACAGGCTGAGCCATTTAGCCTGACCAGGAAAATATTTTTTAAATGTAAACCTCAAAGGATTTGTCGATTTGGAAGCCATTAAGACCCACATCAAGCAGCCCAAGAGAAGGATTGCATCTGTGATGTGAGGGATAGGCCCAGATGGCCTCTATGACCAATTTTCCCTGTGTCTTGACTTCTCTGAAAGCTGCATTGGGTTCATCACTGATCCCATCTCCTCCTGAAGGGCCACTGGGAGGTCATGGAGTAATGATCTTTCATATCCAGAAAGCTTTCAGGGTTTCAAGGTGTTTCCAAAGCACCTCTTCTGAACCTCACACTCTTCAGGATGGCAGGCACCACAGGGCCTTTGCACTAGCTCTAAGAGGAAGATAAGATCATAGGGTTGTACACAGATGGTCTCCTGACTTTGCACTTGCAGTACTTTCCACTGCGTTTCAACATTCTTTCCCCAAGAGAGAAGTAGTTTCAGGTTCCCTTCCGAGAGAAAATATCTCTTCCAGCACAAGCTGCAGCTTGCATCCTGGCCAGCCCTGCTGATGATGACAGGGTGTGGGGGAGAGCTGCCCATGCTATGACCTCACTGGTCAATGAGATATCTTAGTGCCTATCACTTTGACCCCAGCATATGGAGCACTTTGACTTAAATGCATCAGGCATGGGATGGACACCCCGCAGATGTCTCAGGACCACTCCCTTTTCTGAGACTGGGCTGTTTTAGAAATGGTTTGGACTTGAGAGTGCATGGCCTCATTCACAAGGGACACATAAAATGTCTTGAAATTGGCCCCAAAGAGCATAGTTTCTCCAGGAGCGAAAGCTCCCAGAGCAGTTTTGAAGAGAGAGGGACAGAGGCTGAGGTTTGAGCATGGATTCTGATATGGGATCTTCTCCCTTGCTCATAGGATGTGTGTGGTCCCCGGGAGTTGGTCAGGGAGGCTATGGGGACTCTGTCATTGCGCACTCGACCTCCACCCAGGTGAGGTGGGCACTGACTGGGGTTTGGCCATAATAGGATGGCGGAGCCTCCTGCAACTGGTCGAGGGCAGAGCCCCTGGAGACCATTGCCCCTCCTATAGCAAGCCCAACCCAGGGCTGCCCCGAGAAAGAATCGTGCAGGAAGGAGTGATGAACACGTGCCCAACTTCTCAACCTGTCAACCTCCCTGCCTCCCTGTCCTGATGTTTCCTGCCACACCTACTCTCAGGAAGAGGTGCCACCCAATCCTGCTGGATGCACAGCTACTCACACTGTGACATGGACACTCCAGGAGCACCAGCCACTGAGAGCCTGGGCGGACAGTGCTGGAATTTGCAGTGACTTTGAGCAGGGGAGGGCTCCTTTGGCTAGGGTCTTCTGCATGTCTTTGGAGTCCTGTTCTTCTCAGAAGTCCCTCCTGAGCTGGCCATCAGCCTGGTCTTGAGCACTGGCCAGGGGAAATGCTCATGTCAGCTCTTCCCACAAAGGACAGTTGTGCTATATCAACCAGTGACAGACTGTGATCATTTCACATTTATCAATACACACATGACTAGACTCTTTAGAAAGTGTATCACTCTTCTGTTCCACTAACCTAAAGCTCAGTATATGGAATCCCATGAGAAGGCATTTCCCATGTTAAGTTATGCACCTTTAGTTTTTGGCTGGGTGAGCCTAAGGTACAGTGGGTGTTGAAAACCACCAGTTCAGAGGCTGACACGAATCATGAGTTTCTGTGGATTTCTAGTCAACTTCTGTATGTAGAGAGAGACATGTAGACTTTGAGAGCAACAGGGAAATGGTTAAATGACCATTATGAAATATTTCTATTTGTGGTCTTCATTTGACCACTGATGTCACCTGAGAAGCTAGGACTTTGTAAGTCCCCATTCTCCTTCCAGGAGTCTTGGATGAAAACTTTATCGAGGTAGAGAGATTCTCAGTGTGGAGCAGGGACCCCAGCAGCCAAGGCCTTGCTCTTTCTTGTCTGCTTTCACTGGGGCTGGTAGTCCAGGGGACTCTTGTTCCTTAGAGTCACGTGGACCCAAAGGTCCACTGCTCTGTTGCTGTTGCCAGATTCATTGCCATATCAGGAAAGAAACCTAGCAGAGTAGTCACTGAGGGCAAAGTCAGCCCCAGCATGGAGGTGGAGAGTGAGTGTCACTGTTAAAGTCAGAGGAACAAACTGGTCCTCTCTTAGGACAGGCTACCCTTTCGGGAGCCCTCTGACCTGCCTCACTATCCTCTTGGTGTCATTGTATTTGGCAGCCTTCCCCAGACAGCAGGTCAGACCCACAGCCAACACATCGAGCTTGGGGACATGGAAGACCACACCCATGAGCTTTCCATTTGGCACAGGGATGACCTTGCTCACAGCCTTGGCAGCACCAAGGGACGATGTTCTGGGCAGCCCTGTAGTCATCATACCACAGTTTCCTAGAGGGTCCATCCATGGTCCTTTGGATGGCAGTGATGGTATGAGCTATGGTCAGGGATGACCTTGGCCAAGGGTTCCAAGCAGTGGGTGGTGTAGGAGGTACTGCTGATAGTCTTGAAGGAGGCATCATGCTCCTCAGGGTTCGTACCCATCACAAGCATGAGGGCATCTGCAGAAGGGCAGAGATAATGGCCTTTTTGGTTCCATCGTTAAGCGAGTCCAGCCTTCTCCACAGTGCTGAAGACACCAGTGGACTCCACAACGTGTTCAGCTCCAGTGTCTCCATGTTTGATGTTGGCGCAATCTCACTCCTGGGAGACAGAGATGGGCTTCCTGTTCTTTCCCCATGACTGTGGCATTGAACTTTCCATGAGCATACTAAAATATGTAGACCATAGAGTTGAGGTCAGTGATCATTGATGGCAACAATATCCACTTTGCTGGACTTAAAAGCTGCCCTGGTGACCAGGTACTCAATATGGACAAATCTGACATGTCCTGGATGAAGCTGACACTGCATGAGAAGATATGGCTATCTGTTGAATGGGGAGAAAAATTGAATCACTTTTTAAAAAGACTATTTTATAAGCAGTTTTAGATTCACAGAAAAATTGAACAGAGAATACAGAGATATCCCATACATCCCCTCACACATGCACAGTGCCCTCCTGATCACCCGTCTCCCTTCAGTGCAGTGCATTTGTTTCAATGAATGACCCTATGTTGACACATGATTGTCACCCAGAGTCCACCGCTGACATTAGAGTTTACTCTTGGTTGGACAGTCTATGGATTTGGATACATGTATAATGGCATATATCTACTATTATAGTATCATACGGAGTAGTCTTACTTCTCAAAAATTCCTCTGTGCTCTGTCAATTCATTCCCCCCTTACCCCAGTAACCATTAATCCTTTTACTGCCCTCATAGTTTTGCCTTTTCTGGAATGTCAAATAGTTGGAATCACATACAACATTTAGCCTTTTCAGATTGGCTTCTTTCACTTTTGCAATATGCACTTAAGGTCCTCCCATGTCTTTTCATGGCCCGATAGCTAATTTTTTCTGGTGCTGAATAATATTCCATTGTCTGGATGTACCAACATTTATGTATCCATTCTTCCACTGAAGAAGATTTGGTTGCTTCCAAGTTTTGGCAAGTGTGACTAAGGCTGCAGGTTTTTGTGTGGACCTAAGTTTGACTCCTTTGGGTTAATAGAAACTGCAGCTGCTGGAATTTATACAACTTTTTTTTTGGATGAATGGCTCTCAATCCCAGCCGCCCATCGTAATCACCTGGAGAGCACTTAACAAATCCACACCAAGCTGTTTAAATCTGACTTAGTGAAGGCGGGCTTGAACATCAGTGTTAAACACCCTGCTAGGTGATCCTAAGGTGTAGCTGGTGTTGAGAATCACCAATTCAGAGGTTGACATGGGTCTTAAATTTCTGTGGATTTCTAGTCGTCTTCTTTATTTAGAGGGAGACATTTCGATTTTGAGATCAACAGGGAAATGGTTAAATGACCAAGTGTTTGTTATATTTTATGAAACATTTCTATTAGTGGTCTTCATTTGACCAAAAATCAATTTCATTTTTCTAGAAATTCTCTTATATGAAGCTAACAGCTGCCCTTTTTCACTTTATTTGACTGACATGAGGCCCCCCAAATATCTCCTTTTATTGAATTCCTGCAATCCTGGGCCTACCCAGGCCACTTTGGGTGTTCCAGCCCAACTTCTCCCAGCTCCCAGGGGTAACAGTTCTGGTATGAGAACCATAGACTTACTCTGTCCAGGTAGGCGATATCGTCCAACTCTCTCCCCTTTGGGTGACTCCTTTGCCTGGCCACCTCCTCATGGCAGATAGAGAGTGCGGGCACCTGCCACTCTTTGCCTGGAGCAGAGTGGAGACAACCGGATGTCTGAGGTGGAAGGGGATGGCCTCCAGGCCAGTCATCTACATGATTGTACTTAAACAGTGGGACATTCTCCTTCCAACACAGATGAAAGCTGAATGTCTCTCCTTGGACAGTGGTCTGGAAGGTCAGCCCGCCATGTAACACCCCTTGCTTGACAATCTGGTAGCTCAGGCACCTCTGAGAAACTTATAGAGTTCCACAGGACACACATCGAGAGCCCTTATTTTCCACAGATGTGCTGCAGGTGGGGGTGGGCAACTTGAGAGGGGAAGGATGTTGCTGCTGTAGAAACACCCCCATTTCACAAGATTTGGTGGAGCCAGCCTTAGTGTCTTCAAGAATGTCTTGCATGTGAGCTGCCGCTAGTTGTTCTCCAAATGATGTTAGGCATCTCCCCACCCCTGCCCACCTTATTTCTTCCTCCCGTGTTCTGTCCCTCACCCTCCCTGCATTCCCCTTACCTCTCCTCCGCCTATCCCTCCTTTCCTTCCCCAGGTCAGCTCTGAAGGATAGGTGTCTTCAGATGGCAGATCCTGAGAGTTTGGAGCCAGCAAGTTCAGATCCACATGAAAAGCAGGTTCCAGGGAAGCAGAGCAGGGAACTTAACTTCTAAGCAAACGCATATGGGTGCTGAGTGGGAGCTGAGGACAGAGGGAAAGTCTGAGGGTAAAAGACAGGAGTCTTGCACCTACATTTCTTCCTCCCCCTGTTCATCCTTTTACTTGCTTTCTTGCTCTTCTTTTGCTTTGACACTCCAAAGAGCCTCCCTGGAGGAGCTGGAAAGTGGCATCATTGAACCAGACCTGAAAATGGGCTGAAGTCACTCTAGGATGCATTTGGCCCAGTGGACAACTCATAGCAGACACTTAGCAAATGCCCCGGGACTGAACATGGGGAACATGATAGGTAAGCACTTCATATTTCTGATAGTAGCAATGATGCTAAGTAACATTTCCAGTGCACACTTCCCTTCTCTCTGCCTCTAAAATGTCCCCAAAGTGTGTGTGAATCCTTGAAGTGGTGATTATGAAATGTTTGGTGTTGAGCTGTCCACTCTGACCAAGAAGAGGTGATAGAGGAACTTCGTGGATGGTTCCCAGAGGTTTTCCACCCAAGGTGCTGCTGGCACTCCAGCAGAAGGGGAGGTCTAGGAATAATGCATCACTCATCCTGCACAAGGGGAACCACCTGGACCCAGACTGGAGAACACTGTGTGTGCTTCTTACTTCTGCAGCAAAAGAAGAGGAGAGACCCAGGGATGGTTGTGACAAGGGCAGTTGAGATGACCATGACTGAGGAGACACAATTCTGGAGGCTAAGCTCAAAAAGAACTCTCAGCTGGTCTGGAGACAGTGAGTTATTTCAAGTGATTGTTCATAATCAGTTACAGATTGAACTCCTTGCTCTACTCTTCCCTCCCTTCTCGCTACTGCACTTGACTACTCTTGAAACAACAATAACAAAAAAGAATAGCTCTCAAGGGTGTGTGGCCAGAATGGTTGGCTCATTCATAGTGAGGGTGCCTGCCACAAAGAGTTGTGAAATAGGCAGGAACTCCCACAATTCAACAACAAAAACACAACATTCCGATGACAAAGTGGGCAGAGGGCTTGATAGACATTTTCCAGATGAGACATACAATATGCCTACCTCTACCCCAAGCCATTTAAATCTGACTTGGTGAACACAGGGCTTGAACATTAGTGTTAAAAACCTGGAAAGAGGCTCAACATCACTGTTTATGAGGGAAATACAAGTCAAAATGGATGTGAGATACTACCTCACACCCATTGGGATGGTTATTGCTAAAAAGAAAAAACTGGAAATAACAAGCATTGGTGAGGATGTGAAGAAGTTGTAACCCTTGTGCACTGTTGGTAGGACTATAAAATGGTGCAGCTATTGCAGATAAAAGTATTGAGGTTTCTCAAAAGATTAAAATGGAATGATCATATCATCCAGCAATTCTGCTTCTAGGTATATAACCCAAAGAAATGAAAGCAGAGACTCAAACAGGCATCTCTACACTCATGCTCATGGCAGCATTATTCACAATAGTCAAAAGGTAGAAGAACCCAAGTGTCCACTGAAGGGTAGGTGAATAAACAAAATAAGACATGTACATTAAGTGGAATATTACTCAGCTTTAAAAAGGAAGGAAATCCTGACACAGGCTACAACATGGGTGAACCTTGTGGACAGTATGTTAAGTGAAGTAAGCCAGACACAAAAGGACAAATGCTGTATGATTCTGCTTGTGAGAGACACCTAGAGAAGTCAGATTTATAGACAGAAAGCAGAATGGTGGTTGCCAGCGTCTGGGGTCAGGGTAGAAATAGGGAGTTAGTGTTTCATGGGGACAGAGTTTCAGTTTTGGAAAATGAGAAAATCCCAGGGATGGTTGATGGTGATGGTTGTGCAGCAATGTGGATGTACTTAATGCTACTGATCTGTACACTTAAAAATGGCTAAGATGGTAAATTTTATGTGATGTATATCTTACCACAATGATACTAATAAAACAAGATAGGCAGGGAAGGAAGGTGGTGACCAGCATGAGCAGGGGTTTGATGCCCCAGAAACCAGGACAGAGCAGGAGACCAAAAGAGAACACCTACAGAAGAGGGGCCTCCCAGGAGGAGGAATCCAGGTTCCTCAAGGCGGGGCCTGGCAGAATCAGAACAGCAGAAGTCCAGCAAATGTCCCCGGGGATAGGGGGATGAGGCTGCCCCGAGATCCCTGACCTCATGGACCAAGGAGCTTAGAGAGTGAGTACTGAGTCTCAGATCAGCTTCTTTCGGTCTGAGAAAAAGGCTGGAAGCTCTGTCAAAGAGGGTCCTGAACTCCTGAGGTGGCTTGGGAAATTTAGGGGCAGGGAGGGAAGAGTGCCTCTATCAGAAGACATTGCTATAATGGATGGTATTAGGTGGGAGGTACCTGGTGCTCACTGGCAGCTGCCAAGCCAACATCTATGACTAGGCTGGGTTTGAAGGAGGAGCTCAAGGCATAAGCGAAACATAGCTGCAGTGGTTGAGATCATCCACATTCATGCTTTTCACAAGCCTGACCTGCTGGGACCCTGTAACAGAGAGAGCGGTGAAGCGTCCGTGTGTTCTGCCCACTGGCCAGACCCTTCTATGCCTAATCTCACTTCGTTCTTGGCATCCAGTTTCTTGTTCCATGCAGGAAGCCCACGATTTCTAACCCTTTTGGCCATGACTTCTGTCTTCTGCCCTGGACTTTTTCTGGGACTTCACCTTGGGACTCGGTCTCCCAAGTTGTGATCCCTCTGGTTCTTGTTCTCAGGCCCATCTCTCCTGGCTCTGGCCCCTGGGTCTACCACACGCAACTGTCCAGCCTCTGTGTCCTGTGAGAGAGAAAGATGCTCTTCTGCTAAAGTTAAAAAAACAGCAACGACAGCTCAAACAACCCAATAGCAAAAAGACAAATACAGACAGTTCTGATTTAGGATGGTTTGACTTGAGTTTTTGACTTAACAGTTGTGCCCATATAACCATTTTGTTTTTCACATTTAGGACAGTATTCCATAAATTACATGAGGTATTCAATGCCTTATATAAAAAATGCTTTTTTGCTAGATTACTGTGCCTAATGTAGGCTAATATAAGTGTTCTGAGCACATTTAAGTTCAAGAGATCAACTGTGCAGTGTGGTAACTACAGTTAATAACAATATATTGTTTACTTGAAAATTGCCATGAGAGTAGATTTTAAGTGTTCTCACTACAAAAAAAGTATGTGAAGCAATACATAGGTCAATTAGCTTGATTTAACCATTCCACAATTGTGTGTGTGTGTGTGCGTGTGTATCATGTTGTATACCATACATATATAAAATTTTATTTGTCAATTTAAAAAAGTTATGAATGTTATTTCATCTAGACAAAAACAAGAAATCTGAGAGAACAGACTGACACCAGCAGCCACCATCACCATTTGAGCCCAGCTCTTTGTGTGTGCTGTCTTATCTCACCCTCAGGGCAGGTGGCATCTCTATTCAACGATAAAGGAAGGGAGGCTTCGCCAACATGTTACAGAACCAGAATCTGAAAGCCCAGTGTCCTCTAGGACTCCATCAAAGGGGATACACAGAGGGCAGCAGGGCCTGAGTAGAGTCAGCGCCTCTGGGGGCGGGGGAGAATGGAACCTTTAGGAAAGTCAGACAGTCTTAGGAAAGAGATGTCCAGCACTTGAAGACAAAACCACAGTGAAGCCCCCTTCTATGTTTGGGAACGTAAAGGACTTCAAGATGGATACATGAAAACTGCAGAAGGAAGAGGAGGAATGGAAGATGCTCTCTGACAGGACAACACGAATTTGGCAAGGGATGGATTCGGCCGAGTGTTATCTGCGGCGATGAAACGCAGCAGCCGGTGGTAATGAAATATTTATGAATGGGGAGAGGAGGCTGCATTCTGCAGTGCAGCACAGGGGAAAGCGAAGTTTCAGGAATACTGTAATAACAAAACCCTCCATTAATTATCGGAAGCAAGCTGTAATGCCAGTTCCTATGGCAACGGGGTCCCCAATGGATTTTGTGCTTTTTTTAAAAAAGGCTGTTCCCATTTACTATGGTACACTGCATTTGTTTTCCACCGCAGGTTTTGTGCTTGTCCTTTGCAAATGAATTCATCCTGTCCTCACCGTGACTGGTGTGGAGACTGACGGGCTGGGGCCTGGGGAAGTTCAAGCTTATGCAACTTGGAGCTAAATGCCCTGTGAGGACACTGATGGCTGCTGTGAGCACCTTCACTTCTGAAGGGGGAAAGGCGAGAGGTGGGGGCAGGGCAAGAGGTGCAGAAAGGAACAACTAGATCACACAGGTCATTAGAGAGCTTCTATCCCAACCCCCTACTCCCATGGTCTTTGCAATCTGGGCTTGCACCAGGAAAGAGTCCTTGAGCCCAGCTGGACTGTCGAGCAGTGTGCCTGCTGCAGCCACAGTGGAATCTAATACTTGCACAGAGAGCTCAGACATGAGCTCTCTGGGCTAGGGATGTGTTAGAAAGAACAGCGACTTGGTTCCCAGGATATCAGGCTGGTCCTTCCAGAGAAGCAATGCCCCCCTCCACCCAGGGGTCTTTCTCCCGGTACCCTCCCCATTACATATCCCTTCCCTCCTGGGCTGAAGTGGAAGTTTAATGGAAGCTGCTTTGAAAGCAGCTCTTCGGGGACAGGGAAACTTTTGTTCTGTGACTACCTGGCCATGGACTACTGTTCTGCCCCAGGCCAAAGGAGAAGGAGGGCCTCAGAGCCACTCTGGCTCTGAGGCTGGGGTGGTCAGCAGCAGCTTTCTCCCTCTTGCTCCTGATGAATGGCTCTGATAACTTAATGGTCCAACAGCCTGCAGCTCATTCAGGAAGAGGCCAGTGCCTGGTGGGGGGGCAGCCCCTGCATTTCCCTCTCAGGGCTGCAGCTTGAGGCTTAAAGGATGACCCATCTCTTTGGTGGCCTGGGGAGGGGGTGTGTGAGTTCTGCTAAGTGGCACAGCATGGGGAGTCTGCCTTGATGGGGAAGGGGGGGGCGCAGGGGGGACTGTACAGGTCTCTAGTCCATGGGGTTATTCCAGGCCAAAAATGTCGACTGTGGCAGAATTATTATCTTGGCTCTTGTGTGCTTTCTAAGTTGCTGAAGGGACTCATGAGTATTTGTGAGTAGATGTGGGGAGATGCCAGTGAGAGATAAAATCAGAATTGTGTATGTGTGTGTTTCTGTTTGCAGAATTCTACCTGGGGCCGTGGAACACAGCCTCAGACTCACAGGAGGGAGGCTGTGCCCAGAGCAGATGGGGCGATGGGGGTGTTTCTTCCAAGTCATCCATCCTCTCTACTTAGATTTTGTCCTGAGGACAGACCTTCAGACACCTGGGTCACTTACTCCCCTCCCTGGCACGGATGGGGACCAGGAGATCATGGGTCAGCAGGAATATCTGCTGAGCACCACCCCTCTGTGTGGTGACTCGTAGCCATTGCCTTACCAGCTCAGCACAGGAGGATGGCCTCTCGCTTTACAATGAGGAAACCAAGGCTTCAGGAAGGTAAGTCATTTTCCAGGCCACAGACCTTCTCAGAGGTAGAGCGGAGATCAGAACCTACTCCCATCTGACCCCGAAGCCTGTGCCAAACACCTCACTCGATGGCCTCTTGCAGGAGAGGCATTGCCCTACTCAAGCCAGACCCTAGCACACGGCCGGCCCCGTGGATTCCCCACGTATGTCCCACTACCCAGTGGGACTCCCCACAACCTGCTGCGTGTGCAGGGAGAAAACATCAGAAATTTCACCTCGGATTTCCTCTCTTCCCCATAAAATATCTACTTTTGTGTCTGCTTTGTGATGCTGTTATTAGCTCAGAAGCACATTTATGGAATTTATAAATGAATGAACAATCACATTGTAGAATCCGTGCTCACTTTCATATTTCTGAGAATGGAAGTGAGTAAAAAGACTGGAGTCTAATGTTCAAGATAGCGACCAGAGCCAGCCCTAGGGCTCCTCAAGGGGCTAGAAAGGAAGGCTTGCTGGCCTAGGCCTCCTCTTACACCTTTGATCACATCCCAGGACCCTCCCCGCCCCAGCCGATGCTGATCTCAGGCTCTTTGTGCATTTCTGTAAAAAGAGGCTTGCTTCACAACATCCGGGGTGCAGGAAGTCCCTGCGCTCTGGGAGGTTTGCAGCCTCCTGCTACTCCTGTGGGGCTCCCCAGTTGTCCTGAGGGCATTACTGGGGTACAGGGAGGAGGATGGAATGAGGGAAGCGTGAGTGACAGGTGCATACACTTAGACCCCACCCCCACTACAGAAGGCCTGAGGGATGGCCCTTTCTGAAGCGAAGCCTCCCTCTCTTGGGAAGCTGGAGCCTTAGGCCTTCCCCTGACCAGATCTGATGTCTTGGAGCTGGGGCAGGGCGTGCAGGACAGGCATGGAGTCCCCTTGATGTCCTCCGCAGCGCCAGAATCATAGTTGTCCACACATTTCTTAAAAGCAGAAAGGGAAACTCTCCTTCCCCGTCCACAGCCTTGAGTCTAATTACACGCTCCAAGCTTCGGTTTCCTTGTCTGTAAAATGAAGATAATACTAATATGACCTTCCTGAGAGGGGAAGTTGACAAAATTTTAACATCTCTCTAAACTGTGCAGCAGATCACAAGTTCTTGAAATAAGCACCCCACGCAGCATACAGTAGGTGCTCTATGATGCCGGTTCCCTTTACTCTCTGCCACTTGCTGGCTGTGTGTGACTCAACCTCTCAATGCCTCAGTGTCTTCATTCTGAAAAGAAAAGATGATGCCTAATCCAGGTTTTAAAACAACAACACATTCATTTAGTTAAAAAACACACACACATACACCAACTGAGCAACCGGCTTAAAGGCAGGAGAGCGAGGTGGTCACCCCGGCTTTGGCTCCTCACTGCCCTCTCCGCAAACTCTTGTGCAGTTGTCTGGGGCAACTTATTTGGTCTGACTCTCAGTTTTCTCATTTGTATGATGGTAACAGTAATACTTTCCTCATAGCTCATTAGATTTTTAGGAGGACCAAATGGGACGACTAACATTAAATACTCAGCACAGAACTCAGTCCTCAGTCGGTGCTCAATAAATGTCAGTCACTGGCGGTAGCAGAGCCAGCATCATGAGGACACTGATGCCTCCAGGCTCTCATGAAGAGTCTCGTTTAATGGTCACACTAGCCCTGCAAAGCTGACACTCTTGCCTCCATTGTACAGGTGAGGAAACTGAGGCTCAGGCTGAGCAACTTCTCCAAGGTCTCCCAGAGTACCGTGATGGAGCCAAGTCTTCCTGCTTCCCTAGCCAGAGCTTGCTCTCCGACACTAACTACCTGGCCCCATACTGCCAGGACCTGCGCTGGCTGCAGGAGGCTGCTGCTGTGTTACCCGGCAGTACCTGGAGGCTGTAGAGACTCTAAAATGGAATTCTCCAGTGGGTGTGGCTTTCTGGCTGCCATGGGCTCCCTCGGATCCCTCAGATCATGGAACGCCATGCTCTTTCTTGCCACCCCCATGAGTGAGGCTGTGGTGCAGTGGGCCCGGCAGCAGAAGGGAGGATGCCTTTGCTTCTTCTCACACATGTTGTTTAACGGCAACCATCGGCTCTCCCCTAGCCCTGCCTGGGGTCCA
Source organism: Carlito syrichta (assembly GCF_000164805.1). Lineage (NCBI taxonomy): Eukaryota > Metazoa > Chordata > Mammalia > Primates > Tarsiidae > Carlito > Carlito syrichta. The sequence continues at coordinate 218,489 of NW_007253251.1, forward strand.
CCCTGGGAACCCACGTGAGGAAAGCCACTGCCTTCTTGGGGTTTCCTGAACCGTGCTTTCATTTCTTGCTCTGCAGGAAAGATGCAACCTGGGCCAGTGGAGGCTCTGCCTGACCCCAGACAAACCAGACAAGCCCCAAGCACTATTAGCAGCTGCATGAACTCCTCTGTGTGGCCAGGCTGTCCTGGGGTGAAAGGCGTCTCCGGCCCATGGTACTCAGGGAGCCAGGCTGGCTGACTTATGGTGCACACCCTGGGACCCAGCCAGGGGCCATGTCTAGCCCACCCAAGTGACCTTTTTTGGACTGGGCCAGGGTGCTAGGGCCTTTCTCTCACTATGTTGCCTCCCCATGCTAACTGGGCTGGGTGTGAACAAGAGAATCAAAAACGCATGCAATTCTGAGTTCACACTGGTGTAAAATTGGACCTGTGAGTGTGGCTGAATCGGGGGCAACTCAGGAGCCCTCAAAAAAACAGGGAAAAGAGAACAACATCTAAGTCACACGGTCTGAACAATGACGTCTAAGCCGCATGGTCTGAGCAACAATATCTAAGCCACGTGGTCTGGCAGCAAGAGCTGCAGCTTTAAAAGCTGTGTGTTGTTGCTATTTGATTTACCCTCTCTGATCCTCAACTCACCTGTGAACTGATAATAAGACTATTTCACAAATTTGTTCTGAGACTCATAAATAACGTACGCAAAGCTGTTGACTCCTGGTCTCTTATCTCTCAGGGTGAAGCTTGGAAGTGGTAGCAGGTGTTGGCCATCACTGTGGAATGGAACAGGTTACAGGGTGGATCCCCTACTCAGAGAGCTCCTCCCTGCCAGGGCTCTGAGCACCCTCACTGGTGAGAGATTTCCCGAGTCTTGCAGGCAACATGGACCCCAAAGCTGTGAGATCAAGTGTCCAGGCTCTGGAACCCAGTGAATCTGAGGTCAAGTTCTTGGGCCTCTGCTGTGGGATCTCAAGGGATGTTGTGGAGCCTTTTGGGGCCTCAATTCCTCTTCTGTGAACTGGGGCTGATGGTCCTCATTATAGTACCTGCACAAGTGTCAGTGAGAGAGAGGCTGCGATGTCTGTCACATCTTAAGGCACTCCTGAACAGCCAGCCCAGATTGGTAATCATCATCATCATCATTGGAACCTGCCAAAGTGCAGCCAGCCCTGGGAGGGAGGCATCTTGAGTATTTTGCGGAGGGAGATCCGCTGATGGCTCACCGAGGAAGGTAACAGGGTGGAGAAGAGTCTGCAGGGTGCGGGGACAGGGCATGGCCAGCCAGGAAGGACTGAGACACCCTCTCTTGCTCAGTTTTCCAAGTTGACAACCACACGTGTCAGGCTCTGGCTCCCGGATCATACTCCCCCAGCAGGGGCCTCTGTCGGGATGAAGGTCTGGAAACACAGCCTTTACATCAGATATGACCCCCGTCAAGAGGAGACCTCTGAGGCCGGCCTGTCCCTCCTGATGGCCCAAATCCCCAGCCCAGAGGACCCCATTTTCGAGATGCTGCTAATGAGATTTGCCACCTGCCAGTGCTCCCAAGAAGACTCCCTGTCTGCCCCGGTTTGATTCGGCGGAGTAAGTTGCCTGGCGGGTATTTGCTGTCCAGAGGCCAAGCAGAGTCATTTATCTACCCAGGGTGGCGTTACAGGACAGGAGGTGAAAAATAGTGTCCAGGTTATAATGAGTTGTTAGATGAGGGGAGGGGGTGAAAGGCAGAAGCGGGGGGGGGCCCGGGAACAGAGAGAGGTTTTTGCCTCCACGGCGCTTAGTGGGAAAATGAGATATTTCCCAGGCAATTGCTTTTAAGTGACTATTGAAATTAATGCCTCATTTCAGCAGCACAACTTTGTTAGAACATGTACCTCTCAGAGGGAGCAAGAAAATGAGGAGAAAAAAAATTAAAAACCTGAAGTGAGCATCCCTGCCGAAATGGCTGAGGACAGTGGACTTGGGGCCACCGAGCACCTGGGAGTGAAGTGGTCCTCGGATCATGGGAAGGGCCTACACATTGGGGGTTCCTGGTAGCCCAGCCAGGCACGCCCTCCTCTGCCACCTCTGGGTGTGACAGGATTGCTGAGTGACAGGGCAACTCAGAACCCATGGGATGGCGCCCTGCTGATGTCCCGACTCAGCCTGTGAGCCCCCTGCCCTTCCAAGGTCCCTAGGTGGTCTCTCACATGCTTTGTGGTCACATCCACAGTTCCTCGGTTTTCCTGCTGTGTGGGTTCATGGAGATGTTAGGGGACCCTTGTGGTGATAACAACAGCTACAACTTTTGAGTGCTTCCTGCATGTCAGGCACAATCCCATCTGGAGGACCTAGAATCATGGCTGAATTTTGGAGACTGGGATTCTTGCCAGGGAGAGGTTTTGGGCCCAGTGTGAAGGTTGTGACTGGATTCCCAAGTCTTGTTGGTGGGAATTTCTCTGAGCCCACGTGCACACCTTTGAAGCCTGAATATACTGTATTTGTTCTTTGATTTAAGGGTGGGAGGGTTGCATTTTTTTTTTTTTTGCTGTGTTTGTGTGTATGCATATAGTGGAGACAGATGGAATAGAGGTTTTAAACTCTCGATATATTTTGTCAAATTGCTTTTGAGAAAGTTTGTTCTCCTAAATTCACAGCATCAGTGAGCAAGAGTATTTATCTCACAATAGACTCACCAGCTTTATATATTATGTTTTTAAAATTTTTGCTCGTATTGCAGTGAGAAAAATGGTTGTGAAGTGAACTTATTTTTAAAAATTGACTGTTGTGAAAAATAAATATTTGTGTTTATTTCCTAAAAACTGAAGTTGGATACCTAAGTATCCTCAACATCATTGACAGCAATAGCAATCACCCCCTCCTCCAGCAGTGTTGGATATTAATTCTTCGGCACATTCTGGTGAGGAAAGTCCCCTCAGGGTTTGCCATTCCTCTAGGGTAGGGACATGAATGAGCACCCACAGCTGGGTTTGATAAAGGTGACATCAAATGCCTGGGTATTCTCCACTCATGAGCTGCTCCTGCACAGGTCATTTGTCTAACTGGAGGCTCAGCATACTCTGTTCTGCCTTCAAAACCCCAGAGCTAGGGTTTGGGGGTGAGGTCAGCACAGCCAACAGAGTTGGCAGGAAGGGGCGTTGGCTGTGATTCCTGCCTGTTGGGGCCACAGGGGAAGGTCAACTTTGCTGTACTGTAGTAGGGACTTGGACACATCATCCCTGTGGTCTGAGTGGCCCCCCGTGCACCCAAGATGAAGTGAGCCCTGGTCCCACCTGCTCTGACTGTGGCCCTCTGTGGGGCCTCTTCCTGGCCTTGGCCCTACTAGGTGAAGTTGACAGAGACCCTTTGAGGCCCGAGCAAAGGGACAGCCACTGGACAGCCAGAGTTGTGTGGAAAACAGGACAAGGCTTGGTCAGAGATCAGGTGGGATTGGGAGGGACTTCTTCCCCCTGGGAGTCCTGGACCACAGGGTCCCAGAGCTCCCAGTTCCAGGGTTCTGTGAATGAGCTAGCCAAGAACACCCCACACCAAAGTCTCCAGCCCCAAATCCAAGTAGCAGCACCTTGGGGTATGGAGGTGGGTGTGGGGGAGGAACAGGTTGTAACCCACCTGTGAGACCCCAGATATGTCACTTAACCTCTCTGGGTCTAACTTTACCTATAAGATAAATTGTTCGGAGGAATGATTTTATTTCGGAATTCTTGCCTGCAGTCAGGTCTATGTGAGCAATAAGAAGTCCTCCCTCTCCTCATCTTCCAAACCTTCCAAAGAACACAGAGGACGACACAACAGAAATGGGGAGGTAAGGAGGCGGAACTGGAGGCGTCCTTGGTTCCCTTCCTGGTGTGGCCCAAGCTCCCTCTGTCTCTAGGCAAGTCACTTCTTGGTCTTCCATTCAAGTGTCTATCATTTTGATGACAGAACAGGCCCCACCTACTGTGCAGGTTTGGTGAGATGTAAACATTGGGTCACATTTGTTGAGGTGACTTGGGTTATGTGCTTCCTATATGAGGTGGGACTCCACAAAACCTGGAATTATCTTTTGGAGGGCTGACCCCTTTGTAGTACAAGCCTTCCTGCTGGGTAAGTGTTCTGGGAACCCATGACATCAGTGTACCAGCTAGCCTTGTGAGAGGTTGCGTTCGGCTTCAGTAATTTTTTTTCCCAAGCTTCTTTCAGCGCATTTGTCCATTTCACGATGGGTGATTTACAAGTGCACTTGACCAAAATGGCATGGCCGCCATGCCTCACCCTCTCTCTATTCACCCAACTTGTCCTGAGCAACATTTTTTTGTTGCTTCCCCAGATGAAAAAAAACTCCAAAGGGAAATGTTTTGCTGATGCAGAAGAAGTAAAACGAAAACAGCAGCATCACTAAAAGGCATCAAAATTAGTGAGTTCAAAAACTGTGTTGAGCAGTGGAAAAAGCACCATGATAGGCATATTGCATCAAATGGAGAGTCCTTTGAAGGCGACTCAAGTTTAAGCATGTAATAATAAATACACTTTTTAAAATAAATTCTGCTTTTTTGGGGTCCCCTCTCATGGATGATTATTTCACTCAGTGCTTCAGACAAGCTGTGAGGTGGACTTTGTGATCATCCCCACAATGAGAAGACTGAGGGTTAGAGGACAGGCAATGAGGGGCTGCAAGGCCAGGGCTCAGATCTGTTCTGTTTGAATTCAGAGCCTCGGCTCTTGATCACAGGTATCATCAGAACATTTTCTTATAAAAGTTACAGCACTATCTTCAGAGTGGGGTGGCAGCACAAATTTTCTTGTGGAAAAATACCTAGAACTTCACTTCTGGAAACAGGGACCCAGATAGGTGAGGAGCCTGGCCAGGGGTTGAAACACTGGCAGACGGACATTTGGGGCATTGTCTGGGAATGGGTGCACTGTCAAAATCACCAGACACCGCTACTACTCAAATGTGGAGATGGTGGGTATGGGCCACATGCCCAGCCAGTTACCTCGCAGGTCCTGGGAGTGGGCAAGTGCTTGGGAAATGAGGGTGGGGCAGGGAAGATGAGGAAGAAGAGCTAGACCTAAAGCAAGACCCCATCTTGGGATGGGTATAGAACAAGAGTTCCTTAGGCAGGTGAGGCCAGTGAGGGTGAGTGAGGCAGGTGAGGGTGGGAGAGGCAGGTGAGTACGGGTGATGACCCCGAGCCCTGTGGGGAGATTCAGGAAGGTGAAGCCAAGATTGAAGAGCAAATGGAGACTAACCGAGTCTGATGAGAAATCCAACCTCATGATCCCCCTGGAGTCTATGTCCCATAGAGTCCCCTTCCTGCTCCCTTGCCCCATCTGCTTCAGGTCCGTGGACATGGTGATGCAGAGACACCTGCGTTCTGTCCTGTAGATAATCTTCCCAGCAAGGTGACTCTAGAAATAGTCAAGACAATAACTGGGGGAGCAGGGATGTGAGCCCTGCTTGGGGCCGACTCCGGATGGGACATCCAGCCAGTGTGTGACCCTGCTCTGGCCACCTTGAATCCTGGGAGTGACCCCCGAGGCTGCACTGTGTCTCCTCACAGATCTGATGCCTACCATTTCTGCCTCAGTTGTCCTATGGGCCAAGTGCCAGGAGAGATGAAAGATTTTCCCAGGCTCCCATGATGCACTGAGCAAGCACAAAGAATACCTGAATGTCACTGCCACTGTCGGAGGTGCTGGGAGAAGCCAGCAATGGCTGTCCCTCCCCAGAAAGCCCTGGGATGCCCTGATCCCCTGCAGTAGTTGCCCCTGCCTGGCGCAGCTCTTCAGGACACTGCTGTTAAAACGTCCCCTTGCTTTCTCCCCACTTCTGCCCTCACTGCTACCCAAACAGAAGCCAAGTTTCTGCTCTACTTTTCTGCAAGTGACCTTCTGTGAGTGACAAGGACATTCTATCTTTTAGAATTCATCATTCTTGAAGGGTCTTTTCACAGATCCCTCTAGCTTCTCAGTGGGAACAGATCAACATCCGGACACTTGAAACTGCAACCTGAAACCATCCAGAGCTTAGAGGGATCCCTTAATTTCAAAGAAACCTGCCTAAGATATCATATACACACGGTGTTGTTGATTCAGGAAGCCTAGGTTTCCTTCATACCTCTTCTACTGGCACAGCTGTGTGACCATGGACAAGTCATTTAACTTCTCTGGGCTTGTTTCCTCATTGGTAAATGAGTACCACTTGGCCTGTGAGGTCTTGGCCAAACTGAAACTCTGTGACTTTTTTTGGGTGGGGGGGAGTCTCACTCTATCACCCACGCTGGAGTGCAGTGGCACACTCATGGTCATCCCAGCGTCAACCTGCTAGACTCTGGAGATCTTTCCGCCTCAGCCTTCCAAGTAATTGGAATTACAGGCACGCGCTACCACGCCTGACTAATTTTTTTTTTATTTATTGTAGAGATGAAGTCTCGCCAAATTGCCCGGGCTGGTCTTGAACCCCTGGACTCAGGCAATCCACCCGCCTTGGCCTCCCAAAGTTCTGGGATTACAGGCTGAGCCACTGAGCCCGGCCAACTCTGTGACTCTTGCTGAAATCATGCAGCCGTTTCTCTTCCCCAGGGCTGGGGAAGCAAATGGTCCACTGGAAGTTGGCCCTAATTGGGGTCTGGGACCCTGGGCACAGTGACTCATGGTGTTCACATCCTCATCCATGGCATGCCAGTTTAGACACTGCTGATTTCCACAACAGCACTGGCACACAGGTCAGGTCTGCTACGCCTGGGTGTGGGGGTGAGCAGGTGCTGGGGAATGAGGCTGTGAGGCTAGGCTTGAGGCCAGGTGTTTCACCTGCCTGAGCTGTGATTGCAGCCCAGGGTATCCCTGTGCCTTCCCTAGAATATACCTGAGTGGCTTTATGTCTGCAGTGCTAAGCTGGTGTGATCAATAGTGACGGAGAGTCTGCCCAGCGGGGCTGGATGTGGAGCCTGCAGTTAGGAAGCCTGGGGGACCTCCAGGAGGCAGCCATTGCCTTGAACCAGGGCAGCCCCCGAGTGTCCGCAGGGGCTACGCCTCCCAGCAGATTCTCACAGGTGCTCATCAGGGCAGCTTCTGGGATCCACCTGGCACAGAAAAGCCGGCAGGGACAGCAGCAGCCCAGGTGGTTACTTGCAGACAGAAGGCAGCCACCAAAGGAAACTAAAGTCACAAAGCAGGGCCTTCTCTAGAAAACACCAGGGGGTGTGGCATGCCGGTGGAGTTGGCTGTGTCCTGCGCTTACCCATGCTTCCTGGAAAGAGGCTTTTTGGATGGCCTTCCACTAGTGTCCTTCTCTGTAAAATGGGCATAGGCCAGAGTGTGTGAGAGGAAGCTGAGGCACTTCCTGTGAGTGCCCAGTACATAATCAAGGCTAGCTTTATAAATGACAGGCACTCTGTCTCGGAGCTTGTTCCATGGCTGAGTTCGCGGAAGGAGGACTCCTTCTCTCCAGCCCAGAACTCTGTTCTCCTGAAGTATCCTTTGGTCAGCTGGGCATCGAGGAAGGGGTGATGTGGAGAGGTAGGAAAATGTAAAATGTTCCCTGTTCTCTGGTTCTCAATTTAAGTGCGTGGATATGGAGCAATTAGAAATAACACTTAAAAATGCTGAATCCAATGCCAGATGTATAGAAGTTTCTCCCTAAAGCTTAACTCAAGTCCCTATCCTCTCAGAATTAATAAGCTGGTGAAGACGGGGCAGGGAGGGGATACCTAATCATTTGAACTTAGGTGGTGCATTTTACTCTGGGCAGCAAATACATTCCTAGAACGTTCCATGTGGCATGGAAATTTTGTAAACTGAATCATATATATGTGTGTGAGTGTATATGTGTGTGTGTGTGTGTGTATTTTAAATCTTTTTGTTGAACTATATAACACACACACAAAAAGGTACACAGGTCACAAAATGAACACACTTATGTAGCCAATCCCAGGCCAAGAAATACAACATTATCAAAACTCTAAGCCGCTACATTTCTTCTGGGCACTTACCCCCCAGGACAACCACTATCCTGACTTATAAGAATATAGATCTATTTTTTCCAGGTTTTACTTTGTTTAAAGGAATTTGTATAGTTGATGCTCTTTTCTGTGTATCTTCTTTTGCTTAACATTGTGTGTATAAATTTCATCCACATTGTTGTATATAGTTGTAAATTCATGTTCATTGCTCTAGAATAGTCCATTGTGTGAATATATCAAAATGTATATCCAGTCTACCGTTGATTAGCATTTATAGAATTGCCAGTTTTAGTCTACAGCAAATAATGTTGCCATGCCATGTGTGTTGATGAATATTTATGTGCATTTCTGGTGAGTATGTACCTAAAAGTGAACTATTTGAGTTACAGATTATGTGAATACTGTTTTATAGATATTGTCAAGCAGATTTCTATAGTGGTTGTACCAATTTGGCCTCTTGATAGCCATGTGTGGGAGTTCTGTTTGCTCCACGTCTTTGTCAACACTTGCTATTGCCTGTGTTTTCCATTTTAGCTATTGTGGTGGGGGTATATTGGTACTAGATTATGGCTTTAACTTGTATTTTCCTGATGAATAATGAAGTTGAGCATATTCCACATTTATTGGCCATTTAAAAGTTAGGTCTTCTCACCTTTTAAAGGAAATGTCTTTTCAAACATGTCTATTTTTCTATTTGGTTATCCAGAAGTCTTGTTGCTTTGTAAGAGTTCTAGAAGGACAATTCTTTGGAAAATGGGAGAAACCTTTTGATCTATTAAAAGGAATCCTTTTGTGGTAAGAATAATGTTTGAGTCTACATCTAGAAATATGAATACTGGGTTTTCTTGGAAGCAGAAGTCACCAAGTCACAATTTCAGCAGTGTGGTAAATCTAAGCATGGGGAATTCAGCCTCAAATATTCCCAGACATAAAGCTTCCTCCCAAAAAACAAAACTATAGCAGCTTCTTCCTCTAGATCATTTCATGCTGGTTTGGCAAGTGGAGATGGGCAAGCTCATTCTATATAGGTCTTGGAATGAGGAGGACAGTGAACCGAGTGGCTGATGGACAACGAGGAATTACATAAATGGGCAACCAAGGAAATAGTTGCAGTTTTGTAAGTGAGCTTGTTCCATGACTGGGCACATCCATGTGTTCAACAAGAACTAACAGAATGAAATTTCCTCTGACAGGAAATTGTGGAGAAATGAAAAATGGGTGTGAAGGACTTACAAGTTAGATGGGCAGTATCTGGAGATCCATTGTCAGCTCAGCTAAAAAAAAATGCTTTTGCTTAATTTGGGGACAATCTGAAAAGCCAAAATGTGGAACCCAAGTACTCTGGCAGCCACCCAGATCAGTGTAGATGAGTTACCAGGCATGCCTTAAGACTCTGCTATTCCTCTGTTCTCTTGGATGTAAAGTACAAAGACCAGCACTCATCCTAAGTTCACATTCAGAGAATGCCCAGACACCAGCTGTGTCCTACCAGCCACCCTGCCACACACAACATGAAGGCAGACCCTGAAGCCCTTCAGTATTACTGCCAAGGGACTTTTCCCTTTTAATTTTCATTTTACATGGTGCAATATAGCAACATAGATATAGTTATCCTTAGTGAAATGAATGAAACCCAGAAAAAATTTTCCTGACTTTCATTCATTCATTCAGTAAACTTATACTGAGCGCCTACTGTATGCCAGATATCATACTAGAAGATACAAAAATAAATAAATAAATAGCACAAGTTCTTCCTCTCAAGAAGCTTACCATATTGTGGGGGAAATGAAAAAGTAAGTAGTTAATTTCAAGATAATGTAGTGGTTGTGAAACGAAGGTTTATAGAGTGTTATCAGGGAAGGGGACCTAACCAGTGACAGGTTGGGAGTGGGGCCTGAACTGGGGTGAGAAATCTTGGGAAAGTTTTCCGGGAATAGTTAAGACCTTCAAACCTATTTCTTCCTTTCATCTGCAAAGGGAATATGTTGGAGGAAAGTTAGGAATTAATAAAACCCTGCTATGCAGCAGACCAGAAGGAAAAGATTTCCAATTTTCTATCCTATTTAAATATCCCATGCTGTTATTCCTAGGGATCTCATGACTTTCATTAATGAACTTTTTTTTTTTGCCTCTCATTTTGAACATGAACTCAATGAAAGTTAATTAAAATGATGTAAAATGTGACCTCATGTGGAATTAATTAATGTTAGTAAAAGTGAGCTTTTTTTCTTTTCTTTCCAGCTACTCACCTATGAAAACCCAAGAAAGCATTTGCCATCCCTTGACAAAGCACTGTCAGGATTCTTGGTTTTCAACATCTTTATCCTGCTTACAACGATAGAATGGGCAGCTGGCCAACCAGGGAGGTTGTAGGGGGTAAACTCGAGCATTTGTTATGCTGAAATTCAGCAGAGACTCCCTCTAACAAGTGGAGAGTTAACATGAATGGAATCATGAGTATGGGAAGTGGGAAAGAGTTAATTACAAATCAGAGTGAGGACTATATGCTAAGAATTTACCTAGGAAGTTGACTGAGCCACAAAGAAAGGGGTTGTGGGAGTTGGAAATTTTTTTCTGTGCTCTTCTCAAAGAGCATATGACAAAATATCAGTCGAATCATTTGGAATGCATTGAGCTGCAAGTAATAGAAACCTAATTAATCATGACTGGAACAATTAGGTGGTTTGTTATCTCACATAAGAAGTCCAGAGGGATGGCGATTCCAGGGTTGATTAATTCACCAGCTCACCAGTGTCTCAAAGATCCAAGTTGTGTCCATCTTTGCCACCCTCGGTGTTTGGGCTTATCCTCACAGGCTGCTCTTATAATGGATCAAAATGACTGCTTTGGTTTCAGGAGCAGCACACAGAGTTCAAGTCCAAAGACAGAAAAGCAAATGTCCTTACCTTGTTGTTGTTGTTGCTGTTGTTAGCAAGGAAAATCTTCCCAGAAACCCCATCAACAGATTTCCCTCCTAGTTCCATTGGCCCAAATTGCATCCCATGTCCATGCCTGAACCAATTATGTGGCAAGGGAAATCTTGCATCACGTTCACCCCTGGTAGAGGAGAACTCTCACCCTGAGTAGGGAAGTACCCTAGCCTTCCTTGAAGGACTTGGTAAATTGAACTCAGGTGAACAAAATCAGGGTACTATTAATAAGAAAATGGGTATGGCAGTTGGGAAGGCAACCAACATATCCATGTCAGATAAGAGTTCCCTGCCTTCTCTACTTGGACTTCAGGGGCATAGCTGTAGAGATTTGGGGATTGCCCCTTTGATTACCTCATTTCTTCTCCTTGGTAGCAAGTAGTCAGTGGAATTACTTCAGGAAAATTAGAAAATGTGACAACTTGAATACAGTGAGAATACTGAAGAACAGGCCATATGCTTGCAGGAAGGGAAGTCCTCAGCAAAACTGTGTGGTGTCAAAGCATGGGATCTGGTGTGTAAAGCCTTTTCTTTCGGTGTCCTTCCTCCCCACCCCCCATTTCCCACCAAAGAAAGTCGGGATTTTTATATTCTCCTCTTTGCCCCATCAAACATACTCTCACTAGGTTTGCATGACCAATGAACACAAAATATAGACTAAAAATATAGGCTGAATCACAGCTCTGCCAGTGGTTTGCTTTTTAACCATTTTTAGCCTCAATTTCTTCACCCACAAAATAATGATACTCCCAGCAGGTTTTCATGACTGTGGTTATTAGTGTTCATTGTATATGACCGAGCTAACTGCTCACAATTTTGGAGTCCAAGTGGTTTAATACAAGTTTATCTCTCACTAACAGAGTCCATTGCTGATGGTTCTGATCAGGTGGCTCTCCTGAGGACTCAGGGATCCCACCCTTGCATTTTGTGGTATTATTGTCTTCAGCATGGGGGCTTGAAGCTTCTGAAGGAAAGTTGTGGATGCTTTAGTTTGGGTTGGAAGAGCTTCACTGTTGAGAATTGGGATCATCTAGATCCAAGGGGCTGGAATGGGGAAACTTTGCTGTGTACCCAGGTAGAGATGTGGTGAATATCCAGCTAGTCTCTGCCACATTACTATTATTGTTGTTGCTATTGTCATTATCAATATAGTGTGTTGAAAGGGCAGTCATTTTCCAGATATAACTATGGGCCCTAACAGTTTACTGATGCTCACTGCCACAATGCCACAAGGCTGCCTCAGGGGGATTCTGAGCCTTTTTTTTTTTTTTGAGTTGGATTCTCACTCTGTC
>NW_007253251.1:230663-235969 GCF_000164805.1 Carlito syrichta
CCTGCTGGGCTCCGGCGATCCTTTCTCCTCAGCCTTCCAAGTAGCTGGAACTACAGGCGCACGCTACCACACCCGGCTAATTTTTTGATTTATCGTAGAGATGAGGTCTTGCCCAGTTGCCCAGGTGGGTCTCGAACCCGCGGGCTCAGGCAATCCACTCACCTCAGCCTCCCAAGATTCTGAGCCCTAAATACCAGCTTGAGGTGAGGAGGGAACAGAGAATAGTCTATTACTGAGGAGAGTGGTTAAGTCTGGTGACTTCCTCCTCTCCACAATACCCAGTGAGGTGTTGGACACAGCAGGTGCTGCTCTGGTAGTTGTGGGACTGACTCATGACAGATGCCTATTCTGTTTCCTCAGTTTCCTTCTCTGTGTTCTTGTCCCTGGGTTCCAGTTAGCTTTTCCTCCCAGGATCCAGAATCCAGACTTCCTTGAGAGGCTGGCCCTACTGCTTCTGGAGGTTGCTTTGCCTGCATGTACAGAGAGTGGGGAATGCCTGGAAATTCACTTCTCTCTGAGATAGCCCTTGACTAATGGGTGAAGGGCTCTTAGTCTCCAGACCCTCCATGGGACAAGTCAGCCACTCTATCAGCAGTGGAGCTTGCTCAGTGTTGCACCCTTGCTTGACTTCCTTCTCCCCTCATCTTGCTTCCTCATTTCCCTGCAGGGGACACTTTCTTATGAATACTCATCTCTGGGGAGTGTCTGGGGAGCCAATATGAGACAGGAGGTACATTGAAGAATCAGAATTTGGAAGATCCTAGGCTTTGTGGAACCACATAGCTAGAAGGGTCTTTATCATTATTTACCTCCCACTTCTGTTTTTACATTCCTAAGTCTAAAGATCACTGAGCCGAACTTTGGTATGATGTGCAGTCCCCGAGTCATGTGGGGATTCATGGATGTTTGGTGGCAGCTGTCAGCCTACGGCCAGTGCTTCAAAGCTTCCCGGAGACTGGGTTCAGCCCACTGCCAGCCAGGTCATCTGGAAGCTGAAATTAAATCAGCACAGAGGGTCATATCCATCAACTGAGTTGGATTTGCTTTCCTCAACAAGATATTTATATTGTAAACTGGTGGAATCTGGATTGCAGGATAAGAATGTCCAAAGATTCTTGCTTAGATTATATGGTCTGCTGCAGGTGAGGCACTTTCAGCTTTATATTGACTATGTATAAATCCATTTCTTTCTCTTCCATCTTAGTATATGGTCTCTTTGGTTTTGATCAGGCCTATTCCTGCCTCTGAACTTCTGATTTCCTCCAAAGATTGGAGAAATGTTCTGTAATGACCTCCAAGCAGGCATGTACAAATTATGATGGGATACATGCAAGGCTGGACCTCAAGCCAATTGAGGGGCTACCGTGGTCCTAGTCATGTGGTAAATACTGTAAAGTGCCATCCAGATCCCCCTACAATGACAACTTGTCATCCCAGTGGTGGGAAGCACTGCCAGCATGCAGAGGTTGCCTGGGCTACAGAGAACAGACAACCAGGGGACCCAAACCTAATGACTGATCAATGTGGATTCATAAAGGTCTGACTATCTCAGTCTAACCTGGAACATCTCTGAAGAGCCATTCACGCTCCCAAGCCCAGGGAGCCATTTCTGGGAGATTAAGGCCCTTTATTGCTGATTTGAGGTGTTGAGGAACCAGGCAGGAGCCCATTACTAGCAAGAGTGGTAAAGTGTGGTGACTTCTCTCTTCTCCACAATACCCACCATGTTTTGGACACAGTAGGCGCTGGCCCATTAACTGTGGGACGCTGTGGGGTTGACTGAGACTGCCTTTGGCCTTGGCTCAATTTCTTTCTCTGACAACATCTTCCCCTTCCTTAACAAAGGTGTTGGCCCTTTACACAACATTCTGCACAAAAAACTCCATCTTGGGGACTGCTTTCAAGGGCATCTTCACTGTAACAGTCATATTCTCCTCCCTATATGCCTGGAAGGCATCAGGGATGACAAATATAGTGGTCACTCAGGACTGGACTCAGATCTTCTCTTGCTCTCAAGCCCTCTGGGGAAAGGTCTGGTCAAGGACAGGGAAAGGAAAAAGCTTCAGCAGTGCAGTTTGAGGATGGTACAACTGCAGGGCTACCTCGTTTTGATGCATGCAGCAGAGGAGTAAAGAGGCCTTGGCCATCTATACATGGGGCGAGGCATTACATATCCCTGAGCATCCTTTAACCCGAGCAGCTCCTTGTTCACCCCAGACATCACCCCTGAATGCTCCCTCTCCTTCCACCTCACACTTGCTCAGGAAGTGAGCAAGTCCCCAAGACTCTTCATTCAAAATATGTATTTGAATCCACTTACTCCCCTCTTTCCTCTGTCTCTGCCCTAGCCAAAGCCACAAGCAGCTTTTACCTGGATAAAATGTATCTTGCCTTTCTGCAGTTCATTCTTCTCACTAGAGCCAGAATGATCTTTCAATACTTATATTTTTCATTTCCAACCTCTCTCTTTGGCTCTTTTCAGCATTGTCAGCTCTTGATTCACAACCACCTTTTCTCACTTGATATATAGATACCCTCTCATATCTCTCCAACAAAGTCAATATACTGATTTTAAATTTCTGTTCTGATTAGGTGATTAGCTCGGTTTCTTCAGTTATAAGTTCTTTCTTTTGTTGAGTATGTGAGTATGTGGGTGCCCTTTTATGGGGCTGGATATCTTCAAGTATTTGATGTATTCAGACCTTGTAAATCTCTGTGCTTGTGTTGTTAAACTACAGCTGTTTTGCAGTCCCCTTGGAGTGAGGGTGGGAGCTGATGCCTTGGCCAATATGTACCACCAGGCAGGGGCTCCCTGTCCTACCTGTGTGCAGGGGCTGCCCATCTGCATGTTGTCAACCCCTGGCTCTGATCTGGCCCTGGCCCTGGCCCTGCTTTCAGCCTGACAGATACAGCTAGATGCAGAAGCATCCCTTCCTGAGCAGGAGAACGTTCCTGATAATGCAGCCTAAAGGCCAGTACCACATTTTTTCCTTCATCATGATCACAATCAAGAGTTAATAAATATTTACTCATTTAGGGCAGGTCTCGCCTACAAAACCAAGCTCTGTGAAGGCAGAGATCAAGTCTGTTTGGGCCGTGACCGTGCACCCAGTTCTCCACGCTGCATTTGGCACACATTTATTTCAACAAATCATTACTGAATAATGTGTTATTTATGCATCCATAACACCTTTCATTTAGAGAAAGGGTTCTTAGTGCAACACAGTTTGAAAACTATGAGCGATGACACCATATCAAAGGAGGAGCAAAGGGCCTTGCGAGGGGCGAAAGCACCAAGGGGGTTTCCTTGGGACAGGCCCCTTGTCCAGATTAAGCTGCAGCCCTGCCGCTGCCCCAGGCTGACTCTGGAGCCTGACTTTACCTTCCCAGAGCCAGAGCTCATTTTCCTGTGAGCCTGAAGCCTGCTGTCAGCAGAGAGAGGTGGAGCCTGCAGAAGCTGCTGCAGGGCCCTTATGGGGCATTCCAGGAGAATTACATTAGCCTCTTGGTCCTGGGGATACTCTGCAGGCAGGAGGGAGAAGCGAAGAGGGAGGGAGGGTTTCAAACTGCGTCACTTTTGAGTCATCTTGGGGTGCTGGCACCCCCTCCCACCCCATCAGCACCACGGTGCCATCCACACCCATCTGTCCATTCCTCTTCACAGGGGTGCCAGCTGTGGTTGGAAGGGACCTTCCAGAAGAGAGAGTGCTTATGCTACATGGGGGGAGGGGCTTTAGAGATCACAGTCACTACCCCCACCCCACGTTATAGCTAAGGGAACTGGCCTGGAACAAAGACAACTGGCCCAAGGTCACATAGACATTCATAAGGGGAGCTAGGGCCAGAATGTAAAGCTCCCAATCCCAGGGGCACTGGGACTACACTGAACTGCCCCCTCTTCTTCCCCCACCCCGCCGACCTGTCTCTGCTCCGTCTTGTCCAGCTTCTGCAGCCCTGTGTCACAGTTGCAAAGACACTGGCACCACCAGCCCCCAGGCCCTTGGCCCAGTACTACCAAATTTGCTTAACCCTTCTGGGGCCAAGGGGCTTGCTGGCCTCTGACCCTGTGGCCACCACCCAAATAAAGCTGCCTCTAAAATGTCAAGCAGAATTCAGGGGCCGTAGCATAAACAGCAGGAATGAGCTTTGGTTTGGCAGGGCATGCCTAACTCCAGGAATCCCAAGCCTCTCAGAGGTATTGGGCATTCATTTAGCTTCCAGGCTAGCCCTTATCGCATGAGAATGAGAGCCTGACTCTCAGATTCCACACCTGATTCCCTGAGATGAGAGGTCTTTGAGTCCCCTGGACTGTGTGTGGGTTTCGTTTGACAGTCTTAAACACAAACCTCACCCTCCCTTCACCCCTTCCTCCACAGTCCCTCCTACTTGCCCACTTCCCCTGCAAAAGTTTTTCAGAGCCACCACCATACATGGTGATACCTTGTTTCTTGGAGCCAACACACTGCCTGGCAATGATTTGCTTATTTTTCTGTCTCTTGGTTCTCTCAGGAAGCACCCCGAGGGCACAATCAGTCTCCAGCAGTTAGAGATGCTGTGCTGAGAAGGTCCTAGACCGTTGTTGACTGGACGGGATCTGGCCAGGTGGGATCCCAACTCAAAGGGATTGCAAGAAGGATGGGAGACCCAGCAGGTGTCCCAACCCCAAACTGCCCAACCCCCACCTCCAGCTGGGGCTGAGGGTGACAAGGAACAGCTGCTCATGCCTTATGTCACAAGTCTCCAGCTAACCAGAGCCAGGCAAGGGCAGACCCAAGGTGAGAGTGCGGGGAGGACGGCAGGAAGGAGGAGGTCCTCGGGGTATTCCTGACCAGGTGGGAACCCCGGCGTGACCCATCTTGACAGGCACATTTTCTAAAGTGTGTTCTGTGGAACTCTGAGCCCTAGCTGGGAATAAAACATGCGGAGGTCCGCCAAGTTTGGGAATGCTACTTCCCACAAGCACATCTGTCCCTAGTGTGGTTTCACCGTGCACTTGGGGGTGCTAAAGGCTCTGAGCGACCCTGCAGTAGGAAACCCGAACTGCAAAACGCTAAAAACAAAACCCCAGCGGTGGGGGAAAATCCCTTTGCTGACCCCCAGGTTCGGCGGGGGCGGGGGCGAGTGGGAGACCTCCTGCTCTGACCCGGGTTTGGGAAGCCGTCGTTGCATCTGTCCCCATGACAGGCCCTCTCGTGCCAACGCTGCACTTCAGGATCTCCCACCCATCTGTGCTCAGGCAATCCTTTCCTCGCTTCTGGATTTTGTTTACGCCTATTTGCAACTTCCAAAAAAAAAAAAATCGAATA
>NW_007253251.1:236348-282061 GCF_000164805.1 Carlito syrichta
GCCTGTGGCGAGCGGTCCTGCCGCCGGGGCGGCCTCACACGTCCGGATCCCGGGCGTGAGATCGCCTAGATTTCAGTGGGCATCACGGTGGCGTTCACGCTCGCTCTGGGGCAAGGGGGCTCGCGTGTTCTCGTGCCTGAGTGGACAAGCTCTTCCTTCAAAGTCAGGCCAGGTCCCCTTGCACTATGCAACCCTCTCTGCCTGCCCTAGCCCTCATCAATCCCCGCTTAACTTACAGAATGCTCATCTCTTGTCAGGGCCCATCATTTGGTACTTGTAACAAGCGCTGCATTGTGGTGCAACGCCACATCCATTCCATGATATAAAACCTCCTGATTTTAACTGGGCACACCGTGTCTGTAATAAAGACTGCATCTCCAATTCCCTGGCAGCTAGATGTGACTAAGTTCTGGCCAGTGGACTTTGGTGTTCAGCTTCCAGAAAGTGTCCCTAACCAGGGGGACGTGCTCTGTTGCATCTTTTCCTCGTCCAGCTGGCTGGAATAGAGACACAATTTCTGGAGTTCAAGCAGCCAGCTTGGACTATGAAGTAACACACTAAGGACTATGGAGCAGCAAGATGGAAGTAGCCTGGTTCTCTATGGTTGTATTCGTCAGAGTCAACCGATGGGAGATACATATGTTTATGTATCTATATATGTTGTATATGTGTGTGCCTATACACACAGGCAGGGGTGGATATTTGTTTTAATGAAGGGTAGCTCATGTGATTGTGGAGGCTCCAAAGAAACAGAACCAGTAGGTTGTGTGTGTGTGTCTGTGCATGTGTGTGGAGAGAGAGAGAAACAGAGAGACAGAGAGAGAGAGAGAGAGAGAGAGAGAGAGAGAGGAGAAGGAGGAGGAGGAGGAGGAGGAGGAGGAGGAGGAGGAAGGAAGAGAAAGGTTTTAAGAAAGTCACTCATGTGATTGTAGGACTGCCAAGTTCAAAATCTGCAGATCTGAAGAAGAGTTGATGCTGCAGCTGAAGTCCAAAAGTAGTTTAGAGGAAGAATTCTTTCTTCCCCAGAGAACCTCAGTCTTTTCTTTTAAGGTCTTCAACTGATTGGATGAGGCCCATCCACATTATGAAGGGTAATCTGCTTTACTCAAAGTCTGCTGATTTAAATGTTAATTACATCTGAAAATACTCCTTCACAGCAATGTCTAGACTGGTGTCTGATAAAAACCTGGCTACTGTGACTGTTATGGAGTAAATTTTGTCTCCTCCAAATTCATATGTTGGAACCCTAACCCTTGATACTTCAGAAGGTGACTGTATTTGGAGAGAGGGACTTTAGAGGTAATTCAATTAAAGTGAAGCTGTTAGGGTGGACCCTAATTCAATCTGACTGGTGTCACCATAAAAAAAGGAGATTAGTATTCAGAGAGAAACACCATGGGCACATGTGCACAAAAGAACAACCACATGAAGAGGCACCAAGAAGGCGACAAGCCTAGAAGAAAATTCTTAGCCTTAATCTTGGACTTCCAGCCTCTAGAACTGCGAGGAAGTACGTTTCTGATGTTTAAGCCACCCAGTCTGTGGTGTGTTGTATGGTAGCCCTAGTAAACTAATACATATGTCCTCACCAAGTTGACACATAAAAGTAACCATCACAAGGGTGCTTATTTGACGAAACTGTCTGTACTTTGAAGACAGGCACAATTTATTCATCTCTGGGCACCATGTGAGTTTTCATGTTATGCTAAGGAGCCTGGGTTTTAGAACTGTCAATGCTGGTGGGTGACTGAAGACAGAAAGCAGTAAGCAGTGCCAGGGTCAAATTAGGATCTTTAGAAAAAATCTCTCTGGAACCAGTGGTGGGTAGCAGAGAGTGAGACTGCAGTCAGAGAGACTGGTTAAGGGGCATGGGCATAAGAACAGAAGAAAGAGGCAAAGGGGCAGTGGTGGCAGTTAGAAAAGAAGTTCCCTGTAGATTGGCCTGAGGCACAAGGGAGGGGGAAGGCCTAGGGGGATTCCAAGTATCTAGTTTGAGGGATTGGGTGGATGATGATGTCACCAACTAAAGTAGAGAATGCAGGTGATTTCCTCTTTTGTGCTGGTGGGATGGGGCAACATCAGACAAGTGATATGCTCTTAGGAATATAGAGTTCTGTCCACCTATGGGACACCCACATAAGGATCCTAGGAGGCAGTTTGATATGCCAGCGAGCTCAAGTCTGGTTGGAAATCCAGATGCCCACATCTGTTTCTATCCAGTAATTCAATTTCCAGGAGCAGGGAATCTTCTCACCATATTTGCATGTTGCAGTTCCAAGTCTCCCCAATATTCATGGCTACTTTTTTCCTTACCATTTTCATCCTAATAAATACATTTCAGAGAGAATGTGGGCACTACTGAGGACCACCCTCCCTTTCCCTGGCCCCAGGATGAAGACCCAGTTGTAATTCATAACAGGCGTGAGTCATATTCTACTGGTCTTGGGGGGAGATCGTTCTAATTTTTTCTAAACTTAGAATCCTTGAATCTTTCTCTCAGGTATTTAAGACTAGCTTGAATCTTTTAAAGGACCTTTGAGCTAGATGGAGAAATTGACTGCGGTAGAAGGGCAAATTTGCCTGGAAAAAGTACCCCCCACCCCCATGGAACTTTCTCCCATGAGGCAAAATCCATTCTTGATCAGGGCCCTCTCAGTCTTCTGTCCTGAGCAAGCAGGTAGGGACAGAGCCGAGAGGGGATGTCTGGGTTTTTAGGATGTGTGTTTGAATCTCTCCTTTTGACCTGAGACTCCAGGCAAGTCTCTGTCAATCTCTCGTTACTTGGACACCTGCTGTATACCAGGTTCCAGAGCCTTCTGGTTCTGTCTGAGTCTCAACATCTTCATTTGACAAAAATGGTAAGTTTTTCTGCCATGTAGGGTGATTGTGACAAATAAAAAGAAGTCATAAATGTGGAAGGGCTCCTCACAGTGCCTGCCTCAGAGTGGAAAATCCATAAATACTAGAACATTCTGTATGTGAAAACCTCACCTCTAATTACTCTTGTTCACTTCCCAATTATACAAAACCCAGCAGCAGTAACAGCAACCACAAAATTGACTCCAAGGTACTTTTAGCCATTTCTTGCTGGAGGAGCGTTTGCATCCTGTTAGTTGAAAATGTCATGCTCCTCCCACATCAGCAGTATGGACCCTTTGTAAAGCTGGAACTCCTTGATTAGTTTCTGTCCTTCTGTGTCTTGTTCTGAAGGGCTTTGCTTCAGCCTTCATCTGGGGGAATTCTCACATGAATGCAGTGGTGTCTCACCCCAGTCTATTAGGTATGACAACTACTTGCAAGAAACCAAGTTGTGTTTAACTCTTCATTCCCTGACGGGGACCTCTAGCACCCAAAGGAAAACAGCTCTCCCTCTCTATGAAACTGTGACCTTCTCTACAAGCAAGAGAGCTCCTTTGTGGGGAGGTCGGTGTTTTTCTGGTTTTCTAGGAGGATGCAGGAATTTCAGGGAGCTGCTGTTGGGCTCCTTTCCTATCAGGTACTTGGCCATGCCACAGAGCAAACCTCCACGGACACCTGAGAATGTCCTCCTAAGCCTAATGGTAGTCCTCTAATCAACTCACTACAGTTTGAACATTTCTCTTTGCAGACATTGATGACATCCAATGAGCATCTCTGCTTGGTGAAACTTTGTGAACTAGAGGCCAAAGGTTCTTGTCCCACATTGGTTGTAGAACCACATAGGTGGATTCCCACCCACTGGCAGAGTTCTGAGCTGTTTTCCGTGCAACCTCCACATGACAATGGCAATGATGATGATGCTAATGATGACTGTAAAATCCACAGTAACTTCCATTTATTGCTCTGTTTGGCTTGTCGTTTGCTGTCTCTCGCTCTCGCTCTCCTGTATGCCAGGGAATGAACAAAGTGCTTGGCATGCATTATAGCACTTATTTTTCCCAACAGTCCTATAGGCAAGCACTATTATTTTCCCTGCATTATAGCTAAGGAAGCTAGAGTTCAAACAGGTGAAAAACTTGCCTTCAAGGTCAAGGCCATCCAGTCCAAACTGGCAGAATCAGACCTTGTACCCAAGTCTGTCTGCACAAAGCTGGCACTTCTAACCTGCACACTGTGATGGCTTTTTGACATTCTGGTGGTGAGACCAACCTTGTCCATTGCTCTCTGCCATATCCAGTCTGACTGGGGCTTCCCGGGCATTCTCCCACCTAGCTGGCAGTAGCAACTCTCGCTGTCAGGGCTCCCGGGTGTGGGCAGTGAATGGGAGGGAGAGGCCAGCGCTGCATCTCTACCCAAATGGGAAGACACAAAGCTGGGAGGCAGGGTGCCTATTGATTGACTGAAATTGGATTTGTTGACACACACTGCCAGCATTTCACCGTGATGAAAGGATTGCCCACCGGCCTCATAGCAAGCAGAGATTTCCCTGAGGGCCGCCAGAGCTGCTGGTGTGGTTCTTTTGTGAGGAGAAGAAAGCAATTAGGAGAACGGGTGAGGTTATTAGGTCTTATTGCTTCCCTTGGCTCCTGCACACACCGAATGCTGCACGGCGGGATTTCAGGCTCCCTGTCTACATGCTATAGATTCTGCCTGCCCCCTCTTCCTCTGTGTACATCCAGTCAGGGGACAAACAGCTCGTGTACGCCGACTCCAAAGCATATGGAGAATGCACACACAGATTTGGGGCACCAGAAGAAACCAGCAGGTGGAAACAGCTTTAGCACACTTTAAAAATAACAAGGTCATTGGAGTATAAATACAAATCCAAGAATGCACGAGGCACACACATCTCTCTCTCTCTCTCTCTCTCTTACTTTCTCCATCCCTTTTTATACTTTGTTGCATTAAAAATATTCAGACTGGTATGATTTAAAAAGCTATGTTTAGGTAAGATGGCCAGCTGTGCAGATGGGCAGGGGAAGAAGAGGAGAGGTTGGGTTCTGCAAGCATGGCATTTGTTGAACAAGTGTTTATTGAGATCTGGGATATTCATGGGAGTAGAGGCAGTGGTTGAGGAGAAGTAAGAGAGTACCAGGAATAATGTCACCTTATATTGCATAAGTGGTTTTTATGGCAAAATATATATAACACAAAATTTACCACTTTAACCTTTTAAGTGTATAGTTCAGGGGCATTAAGTACGTTCACACTGTTGTGCAACCATCACCACCTTTCATCTCCAGGACTGTTCCATCTTCCCAAATTGAAACTCTGTACCCATGAAATGCTAACTCCCCAGCCCCCTTCCCACCCCCTGCAACCCCATTTCTTTCTGTCTCCATGAATTTGATTACTCGATGTACCTCATGTAAGTAGAATCACATATTATTTGTTTTGGTGACTGGCTTATTTTGCTGACCACAGTGTCTTCAATGTGCATCCATGTTGCAGCACATATCAGAATTTTCCTCCCTTTAAAGGCTAAACATTCCCTTCTGTGGGTATGTCCCATCTTATTTATCTATTTCCATTGATGGACATTTGGGGTGCTTCCATCTCTTGGCTGTTGTGACTAATGCTATTGTAAACATGAATGTACAAATATCTGTCTGAGATCCTCCTTTCAATTCTTTTGAGTACATATTCAGAAGTGGGATTTCTGGATCATATGGCAATTCTATGTTTTTTGTTTTGAGAAATTGCTCTACCTTTTCCCACAGTGGCTTCATCATTTTACTACTTTATATTTCCACCAGCAATGTGTATGCATTCCAATTTCTTCACACTCTTGCCCACACTTGCTATTTTCTGGATTTTAAAAATTCTTTTATTATACTCTTTCTAATGGGTGTGAAATAGTATCTCATTGTAATTTTAATTTGCATTTACCTACTGCTTAGTGATGTTGAGTATTTTTTTCTTGTGCTTATTGGCCACTTGTATATTTTCTTTGGAGAAATGTCCATTGAGGCCCTTTGCCCATTTTTAATTGAGTTGTTTGGTTTTTGTTGTTATGTTGCTTTATTATTATTTGTATAACGGCTAGGGCTATAGTCATGAATTTACGTTATGGTGTAGAGATAAAATGAGGGTCATAGATGTTCAGAAACTTGTCCATTGTTTCCTAGTTTGTGGGTGGGACAGAAGTGCAGCCTTTGTTCTTCTTGCTTAAGATTGCTTTGGCTATTCAGAGTCTTTTTGGTTCCATATATATTTTAGTATTTTTTTTTCTATTTCTATAAAGAATGCCATTTGGATTTTGATAAAGATTTCACTGCATCTGTAGATTACTTCAGGTAATATGGAGATTTTAACAATATCAATTATTAGCCTGGCTCGGTGGCTCAGCCTGTAATCCTGCACCTTTGGGAGGCTGAGGTGAGTGAATTGCCTGAGCCCGCGGTTTCAAGACCCGTCTGGGCAAGTTGGCAAGACCTCACCTCTACAATAAATCAAAAATCAACCATCAGTCAGAAATGGTAGCGCGCACCTATAGTTCCAGCTACTTGAAAGGCTGAGGCAGAATTTTTCATTGGAGGCCAGCAGGTCGAGGCTGTGGTGGCCGGGAGCGGCCACTGCACTCCAATCTGGGTGACAGAGTAAGATTCCAACTCAAAAAAAAAAAAAAAGAAAAAAAACCCCAATATCAATTATTTCAATCAATAAGGACATCTTTTCATTTGTTTGATGGCCAACAGCACATGTGGCTACTGAACCCTTGAAACATGGCCAGTCTGAGTGAGAAGTGCACTAAATGCAAAATACACATCCAAAACTTCAGTCAAAATATAAATTATCCCCTTAATGATTTTTCATATTGGTTACATGTTGAAATAATAGTATTTTGGTGCTCTTAGAGGAGGTCATTGAACCCATGTACATGGATGCTTTCCTGAGGGTAATGAGAGGTGAGAAGGGAATAATAATTGGTCAGCTGTAGTTTAGACCCTGGCTCTGCCATTCTTATCTTCTTTACTTCCTTACTTGGGTGGTGGATGAAAGATAGCCACACGTTTTTTGATGTTCTTTTAATTTCCTCTCCCCGAATGTGGTCTGGCCCTGTGTCTACCCCAATCAGTAGAATACAGAGAAAGTGACACTTAGCAAGTTCCAAACCTAGACGGAAAAGGAGTGACAGTGTCTGCCTCACTCTCTGGAGCCCTGAGCCACTAGGGAAGGAGTTCCTCTATCTAGAGGCTTTCATGTTGTGAGGAAGCACAAAGGTGAAGAAGTCGGATGGAAAAAGACAGAGGGCCGCCATGGGCGTGGTAAGTACGGCTCTGGGTAGGGTGAGCATGTCTCTTCCCTTTGTCTGGACACACCACACCACTGACAGTGCTGGCAGATAGGACCAATGCTGCAGTCATTCAAGACATTCCAGCTGAGGCCCCAGACACCACAGTGCAGACACATTATTCTCTCTCCAGCCTGTCTATAGTCCTGGTCCACAACATGGTGAGGTATAAGAATAACACATTTTTGTTTTAGGCTACTAAGTTTTGTAGTAGCTTGTTATTCAGCAATAGGTAAGTGGAATAGTATGAAAAATGACATAATAATTTCATATTTTACTAGATTGCTGGGAGGATGATGTGAAATGCTAAGTACAGTTTCTGGCACTGGATAAGATAATAATCAATATTTCTTTTATTTCCCTTTGAATGGCTTATATTATAAAGTCAAAATCTGTGTCTTATCTTAGTTGAGCCTTGGGGAATGATATCAAATAAATTCAAGTCCTATTTCATATCTGTTCTTTTAAATGCATAGAAATGACAATCCTAAGACCATAGGCTGTCATCCCTATGCAGGTTGCATATTCTACCCTCAGTTTCATTGGTCTTGAAGCACATTCTTTTGGTTACTCTTCCCAGAATCTGCTCTACTATAAGTTTTCCTTTGAATGTGTTACCCTGGAAGGGCCACCATGAGGGTGGTAAGTACGGCTCTGGGTAGGGTGAGCATGTCTCTTTCTTTTGTCTGGACACACCACACCACTGACAGTGCTGGCAGATAGGACCAATGCTGCAGGCTTCTAGAATTCTGATTCCATTATTCAATGCATTTACTATCATTCCTAGTTTCGTGATAGCATTAGTTTGATCAATTATACTATCCCATTTCTTATCTAAATCATTTATCAAAATGTCGGACATGACTGCAATAAGCGTAGAGCCAATAGAGATCTCACTATATGTTGACATTTGTTCATTAATAGTCCCTGTTGGGTATGTTTGTTCAACCAGTTATGTGTGAGTCACCCAACACTTCTGTCATCCAGCCCACATTTTTTCCCATCTGTTTATGGGAATATTCAATTTAGCTGATTAGCATATATTATCTGCTTTTGTTCTGTTGCAATAGCTGGTGGTGTTTGCCTGTGACTGGTGCCACTCCAGGCGGGAACCACATCATTTTTCTTCTGGTGGCTCCTATGCTGAACATGTAGGAAACACTCAGTGGGCCCTTGAATAAGCTCTTCCAGCCAACAGCTCCACCAATATGCCTGTTCTCTTGTGTGTGTCTGCTCTAACTCCATTGCATATTTCTGTTTGCAATTATTTCATAGGCAGGACTTGTGGTGGAAAAGAAACTCAATGGGATTTAAATTTCTCTTTTTTTTTTTTTTTGAGTTGGAGTCTCACTCTGTCACCCAGACTGGATTGCAGTGGCCGCTCCCGGCCACCGCAGCCTGGACCTGCTGGGCTCCGGCAATCCTTCCACCTCAGCCTTCCAAGTAACTGGAATTACAGGCATGCGCTACCACGCCCGGTTGATTTTTTGATTTATTGTAGAGATGAGGTCTCGCTGCCCAGGGGGTCTCAAACCCGCGGACTCAGGCAATCCACTCACCTCAGCCTAGAATGAATCCCTAACAGTTGGATGATAGAAAGTTCCCCAGGGCAGGCAGAGCAGCTAAGAAGGGTTTGCCTTAGGGTCCTCCAAAAGAGAGCTGTACTATAAAGACACAAGCTAAGGTGCAGCTCCACAACATGTCTGCTCCTCAAAGATGAGTTGGAGCTTACTGGAGATGGGTAGAGATGGCTGTGCTGAGAAACAAGAAGCTGAGAATGTGGAGGAATGGGAACCCTTCTACACTGTCAGTGAGAATGTAAAATAGTGCAACTGCTGTGGGAAACAGTATGGAGTTTCCTAAAAAAATTTAAAAGTGTATAGGCTCATCTTATAATACAACAATCCCAAATTGAAACCAGAATCTCAGAGACATTTGCGCACCTATGATCACTGAAACATTATTCACTATGGCCAAGATGTGGAAGCAACCTACATGTCCATCAATAGATGAATGGATAAAGACAATGTGGTATATACATACAATGGCATATTAACCAGCCTTTAAAAAGAAGAAAATTCTGCAATATGAATGCATCTTGAGGACAAGATTCATTTCTGCTAGTGAAATAAGCCAGTTACAGAAGGACAAATACTGCATGACTCCACTTATAGAAGGTACGAAAAATAGTCAGACTCACAGAAGCAGAAAATACAGTTACTAGGGGACAGGGAGAAATGGGAAATTGTTGTTCAATTGGTATAAAGTTTTAGTTATGTAAGATGAATTTGTTCTAGAGATCTGTGGTTGCATAGTGCTTATAATCAACAATACTGTCTTGTTTGCATTTAAAAATCTGTTAAGAGGGTTGATCTTAGATTGCGTGTTAAATGTTTCTACCACAGACAAAACAAAGGGACACAAGGAAGCTTTTGGAAGTGGCGGATATGTCTGTTGCCTTGACATATGGTGAGAGATTCATGGGTGTATGCGTATGTCCAAATGCATCAAATTATATACATTAAACATGTGCTGTTTATTATATGTCACTTATATTGCAATAAATCTATTTAACACAAAGAAAGAAAGAAAAAGGAAAAGAAACAACCAGACTAGGTTAACTGGGTGAGTTCACAGGAGCTTGGTGAGTAGACAACTATTGTTACCATTGACAGTCAAAACAGACTTGTCAGGGCCAAATTAAAAAGAGATCAGTTTAGTGGTTACAAATCTTTATTTGTTCATTTTGCTCTATTTTTATTTTGACTTATTTATGACCAATACATTTTTTTCCAGTTAAATAATGTCTTATCAAACCCATATTTCCTGAGGTGGTATTAAATCGTGGTTGAGAGCCTGGGGTAGACTAACTGTGTTCAAATCCCTGATATGCCATTCATTAGCCGGGGCAAATTATTTAACATCTTGATGCCTCACTTTTATCATCTGAAAAGTGGGGATTTCATAGGGTTTATTGGAAGGATTAAGTTAGATAAGACATGCAGAATACTTAGAACAGTGCCCAGCATATAGGCTTTGCTAGTTAAGAGTCAACTGCTATACTCAGGTCATATTTTGTTGGGGCTGTAAATATTCAAGTCCTGGGATTGTTTATTTCAAAACTGAAATAGCTGCTATGCAACTTTAAGAAATACACAGAGTCCAATAAACTGGTCAAGAAACCATTAGGAATGAAATAAGTTTAGAATTTTTTTAGGACATGCCCCAAACTTTCAAATAGCAAAATCCATGAGCAGTAACGCTTTCTGATTTGTGGTTTTTGCATTATTTATGCCGGTAATTCTCAAATTCTAAAACATCATTCGGGGTTCAGGTTAAAAATACGGAAGATTTCTTTGTTTTTAAGAACCTCCTTCTCACTACCAACTTCAGAAATTAAGATTCAATAGTCTTAGGTAGGGATTTATAAGCTGGAATTCTTAATGAGTATTGCAGATAATCTTTAGCCTTCTTCCCTCCCTCTCTTTCTTATCCCCCCTCCCACTCCTTCCTTCCTTCTCATGTTCTATTCTCTCATTTATCCATCCATCCATCCATCCATCCATCCATTGTCTACAGTGCTTATCACTTGAATTTCTTTCCTAAGTTTGTGGAATCCAGAAGTGAAAAAAAGCCAAATATTTCCTCATCCTGATTCCTGGCAGGAAAGATATAGATGTTTGACTTAAACAAGGCCACCAAAGACCTGGAATCCAGAGTTAGGGAGCAAGGACACAAGGACAGTTCAGGATTCACAAGTGTGGTGGCAGCAGGGGCCACAGTGGAGGAGTCCCTGCTGGCCAGTTCCTAGGACGTGGACTTCATGAACTTCCACCAGGCATGTCTGGTTTTTGACCTTGACTCTCCAGGCTTAGTTTCCTCTCAGACCCACGATACTTCACAGTCATTGAAGAAATTCATTTTTCTTGGTTAACCAGTGTTGGTTTCTATTGTTCACAATCAAGAATCCTGAGCAGTTCCTGTGTGGTCCACATGTAAACCATCTTATGGCATATTCTGAACATAATTGATTTCAATCATTTTGCAAATAATTTCTCAATTTGACCGGTAATCAAGACCAGTGATATCGCCATGGTAATACTATCTAAATTCTGCCTGATGCCTTTCTAGACCTTACAATATTATTATTATTTTTTATAACTTTATCTTATTATAGAGATGTGGAGTACAAGTCAGGATTAGGTACATAAGTAATCTATGTGCAGGTGAAATTTTGGTCTCCAACTGGTCCTCACTTCCCCTGGTTTAGGACCAGGTACGCTTTATGTTGTTACATGCTCCCACCCCACCTCCCCTGGCAGTGTCCCGTGACTGCCAATCCCTCCCTTGTGCTATTATTATTAATGTTCAGGTCCCATTCTATAAGTGAGAACTTGTGTTATACAGTTGTTTGTTTCTGTGATAGAGCACTAAGTATGATTGTCTCCAATTCCATCCAATTTGCTACGAAGTTCATAATTTTGTCCTTCTTTATGGCCGCATAATATTCCATCATATATATCTACCACATTTTCTTTTTCCAGTCTGCTTTCAGTGGGCAGTAGGGTTGGCTCCATTTTTTTGCTATTGTGAATAGTGTGGCAATAACAATGTGTGTGCAGGTGTCTTTTTTGTAGAACGATTTATGTTCCTCCGAGTATTTTCCCAGAAGTGGGATTGTTGGATTGTATGAAAGGACAAATTCTATTTCCTTTTGACATTGCCACATTAGGCCTTACAATATTATTAAATATGAACCATATCTGCTTCCTTTATAATCTCCTCAAACCAATTCTTAAGCTTTTCATTTCAAAAGTTAAAGTCTGTGATACTCCAGTGTGTCTTTGGTTATTATAGAATAGATATTATTTAGTAATTCTCCATTGGTGGGATTAATGGATAAGTTTAGATAAATATTACATTGGGTTTAAGGGCATTTTTTCTTAAAAAAAACTGGAACTGCTCTACAATAAATCAAAAAATTAGCCGGACGTGGTAGCGCACGCCTATGGTTCCAGCTACTTGGAAGGCTGAGGTGGAAGGATTGCTGGAGCCCAGCAAGTCAAGGCTGCAGTGCCAGGAGTGTGCCACTGCACTCCAGTCCAGCCTGGGCGACAGAGTGATATTCCAACTCAAAAAAAAAAAATGACACAATATTTTATATAATTTTATTGTATAAACAATAAAAGTAAAGCAAACACTCATATACTGCCATCCCAACCCAATACTACATGAAAAATATCTTTGAAATCACCTTAAGCTCTTTCGCAGCAAAGTTCCCTCTCTTCACAAAAATTCACCACCATCCTGCATTTTGTTTTAATCAATTTATGCTTTCCCTTTGCAGCACCTTGGATGCAGTTGAGACCATCACACTGAGTAAACTAGCACAGAAACAAAGCATGTTCTCACATATAAGTGGGCCCTGAGAACTAGGAACATTAGCAGAAGGGTGAGATTAAGTCACCAAGCATGGCTAGGGGAGGGAAGAAGGGAGGAGGGAAGAAGACTTGTGGCAACACAATGGGCACTTGGTCTACTACCAAGAAAAAAAAGGGCCAGCTAGAAGCTCAAACTTCACCTGCATGCAACCTACCTATGTAATGAAGTCTCACTTGTACTTCACAACTCTAAAATAAAAATAAAAAATAATCATGCTTTTATTATAGTTCTATCACATACATACATAGTTTTAAATAACAAATTTGTCTAGTTTTGATTTTTTTTGGCACATTGTATGTATTCATTATTCCCTTGCTTCTTTCACTTCATGTTGTAGCACTGAGATAATTCCTTCTAGTTTATGTAGCCATGGTTCATTCATTTTCATGACTGTATAGTATTTCATAAAATAAATATGGTCTCTATTTGCATATTATTAAACCACTTTATTGAGATATTATCGACATGTAAAAAACTATATATGTTTAATGTATATAGTTTGATGAATTTGGGGCTAGGAATACACCTGTGAAACCATTACTATCGCCAAGGTCATAGACATATCCATCACCTCACAAAGTTTTCTCTCATCTCCTTTATGATGATGATTTTTGTATGCCACTGTATATTAACCATCTTATTGTGATGAACATGTATTGTTGATGGACATTGTTTTTCAAATTTGCTATTATAATACTACCTTGAAGATTTCTGTACATGTATTTTGGTGCACATGAAAAGCTCTACAGTTTATTCCTGAGAATGGAATTGCTTAGCATGTATGTATTTAACCTTATTAGATAACTTTATGTTTCCAAAGTGATTATAACAACTTCTACCTCAACAAGAAGTTACTGAAAGAGTTTAAAAATGCTTACCTCAAAGTTACTTAATCTTTTGTCATACTTATTTCTAGGTACTTTATATTTTTAATGCTTTTATAAATGGAAATTTAATTTTGTATTTTTTTTAGCCATTAATTGCTGGTGCATAGATATGTAATTGACTTGTGTAAATTGATTTTGTATCCAGATACCTCACTAAACTCAGGTGTATTTGGGTTTTCCGGGCTAGACAATCAGATTATCTGGAGACGTTGCCAGTTTTAAATTTGTAGTCCTTATACTTTTTTCTTTTATCTTACTGCACAATAAAGGACTTTTGGTATATGTTCGCTAGAAATAGCACTGGCATACATTCTTGTTTTATTTGATTTTTTAAAAAAATTATTTTGATATTTTACTATTTAGAATGATGCATGCTATAGATTCCTGTATATTTTAAAACATCAGTCTAAGAAAATTTTCTGTTTCTAGTTTGCTAATAGTATTCACAATTAGCTCAATTGTTTATAGTTTTTTAAAAAATATAAACAACTGAGCTAATTAATTTCTAACTTACACCAGCCTTAAAAAATTTAAAAGATTTTCTAGATTCTTCCCCTTCTCTTTTCTCCTTGAAGCTTGGAATATTGTTTTTATAATCAGCTTTTAAGTTAACAGTCACACTCATGCATGCAGTCATTCATTCACTCACCCATTAAGACTTCATTAAATGTCTACAAACTGTAAGGTACTCAGAGGACAGAAAAGTCTAATGAGTAAGATATAAAGTACATCAGTAATTAACAGAGATTTCCCACCAGCACTTTATGATTCCTTCAGGATTTGGCATTACTAACTTTAGAGGCAAGGACCAGAACAGAAGAAACAAGCTCAAGGAATGATACTCTAGCATGGACCTGAGATCAGTATGGGTCGAAAGAATTACTTCTTTTATCTGAAGAAGAAAGAAAAAGAGTTACAGTTGTCTTAAATTGAGGTGAAATTTCCTTTCTGGTGGTCTGTTCCCAGTTATATTACTGAGTCCTGTGCATCCACCAAAGAACTTCTCCCATTTATCTACGTGCTGGCTCTCTATATAACAAAATGCAAGTATCATGTCTCCTGAGACTTCTCCCATCCAAACTAAACACTTCCCAGTTCCTTCAACAGCTTCACATAAGAATTCTTTCCCAACTGCTCACTATTCCCTCTTCTTGGCACACTGCATTCCTCACCATCTCTCCTTAAACATAGGGCGAAAGTCATAGGAATTCTTCAGTGAGCCAATTGGTGATCAATTTCCACTTGTACTACTCACTGTTACTCATTCACTTATCTTTCTAACCCTTATCTCTGAATCAGTCCTCATTTCCCCTTTCAAAACCTGGGCAACTTGCAGAGACATGTAGGTGTCATTACAAGTAAAGGTGACCAAGAAGAAAATACATCAATTTCTCCAGAGGGATAATGAACTACATGAAAAGGCAACTGCCCCACTGTAGGAGAGCAGTTCTTTATGGTGCTAAGACATTAAGAAGTTTCTCTCCATAGTCCAAGAAAGAAGACAGTGTATGGCATGGTGAATAATATACAAAATAACTCTTTACAATAAAGAAAATAATGCATTTATGTTTATTGTAGTATTCACTGTTACTTGTGAGAGATAAATGTCAAATATGCATGAAGTCAAAATGTGGTGCTGGAATAGCCATGGACCTTGGCTGGATCACTGAATTTATCCAATCCTGTTTCTTCTTCAATGTACTCTGTTTCCTTTTCAACTCTGAAATAGACACAACAGTAATAATCATTTGCAAGTCTACCTCCCAGGGAGAGACACGTGTGTGGGACCTTCAAAGCCTTGACCTGACATACTAATGCAGGTCATCATTGCCACAGTGAGTGTGATTTTGGCGGAGAGTGAGAGAATATTATCAAAATAACAAAACCCAGCTCAAATGTGCACTGCTTTTCTATTCTTAGATTGTTCCAAATGATTTACCCAAAATTTTTAGATACAGAATGAGCTAGAGGCCATTAAGACTCTCAGAACAATCTGTTGAATGTTGTCTTACTTCTCACTGCTCTTTATCAAGTGTGGTCACCTTATGGCCTGCCTGGAGCCTATAGCTAATTTCCTATTTAGAAATAAATTTTTTTTTTTAAAATCAATTACTCCACTGATTGTCCTTTCCCTTAACTATGACCTTTTCTCTTACAGATGAGAACAAGGAGAAAGGACTGTCCAGTCAAGAAAACTGACACCCCAACAGTAGAAGTCTCCCAGAAATCTAGTCTCTACTCATGAGGTACCAGGATATCTGGATCCTGCTGTCACCTACTAGGGAATTCTCAGCCTCAACCCATTTTAGTCTGACTGCACAAGAAGAATAAAAGGTACAAATACAGTTCAGGAAGACAATTAATTACTAATATGAGCCAATCCAAAAGAGTCTTTAAAAAGAGCATCCTAACCTTTAGAAAGTCATAAATAATGTAGATAGTTTTCCCATGTTTTATGCAAGTATAATTTTTTGGTGGTAAACATAAGATAAGATATAGATATAGATATATATTTCCTATCCAAGACTGTATGCAATTAGCATTTGGAAGATTGTAATTATAGCCTGGTTGAGCTTTTTTGAAGGTGCTAAAATTGATTTCTTGGCTGAATTATTTTGCAATAGACTTAAACCACTAATTGTGCACCTAAATGAAATTGAGTGTGAACAAATCGAATAACTTTTATTTTACCTTAGATAACAATTTATTGATGCAAATAAAACTCCCTAATTAAATCTGGCATAGTCAGGCCTGTGGAGGCCCTACATAAAGACATACTGTCACCCAACTTTAGTGATTATTTTAATTTTAGAATAATGCTTTGCTATTCTTAGAGAGAACTGTGTATCTATTAAGACCAGCAGACGTAGTGAGTTGTTTTGGTACCTCTTTGAATCCCAGATGAATGTAGGCCAGATCTTTTTGAAAGTACTGCTGCTCATTTATAAATTATAATTAAATACATTCAAAATTGATATGTGCATTTCTATTTCTGAAAATAGTCTCTTAATTCAGAGAATTCCCAAGTCCTTCAAAAAGGGAAAAAGTGAGTGAAAAATGGAGACACATTTTTATTTCTTTTTTATTTTTTAATTTTAGAATCATGGGGTACAAGCTAGGATTTGTTACATAAGTAGATTGAGTGAAGGTGAAGTTTGGACTTCTGACAAGCCTTCTTCCTCCCCCAGTAGTGGGCATGGTAACAAATAAGTTGTTTTGTCCCTCTTTCCTCCCTCCTTTAGCAGTTATCAGTGTCTGTTGTTCCCATCTTTGTGCTCCTGTGTGTCCAATGTTTAGTGTTCACTTATGAGCAACAACTTGCGTATTCAGTTCTTTGTTTCTGATAATTCACTTAGAATGATAGTCTCCAACTGCATCCAAGTTGCTGCAAAGGATATGACTTTGTTTTTCTTTATGGCTGCTTAGTATTCTATAGTGTGTATATACCACATTTTCTTTATCCAGTCCACCTTCAATGGACATCTCTTTGGTTCCATGTTTTTGCTATTATGAATAGTACTACAATAAACATATGAGTGCAGGTGTCTTTTTGGCAGAGCTATTTGTGTTCCTTTGGTTATATTTCCAAGAATGAGATAGCTGGGTTGAATTGTAGCTCCATTTTTAGTTCTTTGAGAAATCTCTAAACTGCTTCCCACAAAGGTTGAACTGACTTCCATTCCCACCAACAGTGTATGAGTGTTCCCTTTTCTCCACAGTCTCGCCAACACCTGTTGTTTTCTGACTTTCTAAAAAATAGCCAGTGTGAGATGGTATCTCACTGTAGTTTTCAATTGCATTTCTCTGATCATTAGTGTTGCTAATCATTATTTTTTGAGTATTTAAAAAATATGTTTGTTGGCTGCTTCTAGGTCTTCCTTTGAGAATTGCCTGTTCATGAAAGATATATGTCTTTCCTGATGAATAGATCTTAGGTACCCGATCAAAGATAAATCATTTACACAAATGTATTAGTTGTTTAGGGCTGTCATAACCAAAGTACCACAAACTAGTTGGCTTCAAACAACAGAAATTTCATTGCCCCCAGTTTTGAAAGCTAGAAGTCAGAAATCAAGGTGTCTGGGGGGCCATGCTCCCACTGAAACACAAAGAGGATTCTTTTTTGTCTCTACTAACTTCTGGTGGTTTGTTGACAATCTTTGGCATTTCTTGGCTTGCAGCTGTATAACTTCAGTCTATGCTTCTGCTGTCACAGATCATTCTCCTTGTGCATGAATCTGGCTTCACACAGCTGTCTTCCTATAAGGACACTAGTCATATTAGATCAGAGCCCACCTTAATCCAGTATGACTTCATTTTAATTTAACTAAACATCTGCAAATGCTTCTATTTCCAAATAAAATAAAATTTTGAGGTACTGGGAATTAAGATTTCAGCATCTCTTTTTTTGTGAAGGAGGAAACAATTCAGCCCCTAACAATAAGAAAAAAATTTATCTTAGCATAGTCTGTACATCTACTCAGGAGACTAATGGAATGAAAATCTCATTGCAAATAAGAATTGCTTTATATATTCCCAATTTTAATTTTCATTAATCACTAATGAAAATACATAAAGGTAAAACATAAAACAATAGCAACTTTTTACTGCTTCCAATGAAGAAGAGTGAGGATTGAACTGCAGTAGGAAACTATTAAGGCAATATTTATTTGTGTCAAGTGGTGCAGTGTTGCTATGTCTTAACGGGGAATTCTGATCTGGTCTCTGCTGGGATATGTTGGCAAAGTGAAGGTGTCGTGTCTGCTAGAGATGACTGAGTGGAGACATTTCTAGAAGAAAAGGGATGGGTTAGCTCAGGTTTTTAAACTATGTTTCACAAAACCCTTGATATCTTACAAGGCATATACATGGTTCTTGAAAGTGTGGCCAAGAGCAGACATGATTAATATATGCAAACCTTGCCCCTTTATAAATGAAAAAGGATTTAGTCTGTCTTTTGTTTCTGTAGCTACCACATATGTTTAGGTTTATCAGGCCGTTTATTCACTCTGAATACTTTCTCCTTTTTCCTCCTTTGGCTTGAAATTAGGCTATCTTTCAGCAATGATGCCTTGAGAATGACCTTGTGGTCCCAACAGCTAGGGTCCCCTGTATGGATGTAGTGAGTTCTCCTTATAGTTGTGTGTGTGTGTGTGTGTGTGTGTGTGTGTGTTGAGAACATGTGCTTGCTTTGAGAACATATGCTTGCATTGTCTGGGTGTATGAGATGGCTGCCATGAGCAATGGCAAACTGATCCTGCTGGGACCTCTAAGAAGTGTATAGAAAGTCCTGGTGTTCACCTGAGGGCTGGAGGAGGGATGGAAGCATTTATCCACAGGCTCCTTGTGAAAGATTGCCCTTGATATGGCACGACCCCTCCTCTTCTGGGCTGTGTTGAGTATGAACCAAATGGCTTATAGGTCTTTGGAGAAGGCTCCAAAGCAGAAAGCAGAGTCAGCTTGAATGTGAGTTTGAAAGGAACTCCCCACTGTGGCTGTGGCTGAAATCAGAGAGGGGTCTAAAGGAAAGACGTGGTGTGGGGCATCCCAAGCATCTCCTGTGGTCTACCTCTCGCATTGCTCAGATCTGTCCATGTCCTAGGTTAAGTCCACTGTGTTGATAAGTCTTTGAGGTGATGGCAAGTTCCACATTCTTAAAAGCATATATCTCTTGCTGAAGTACGAACTGATGCAGCTGGTTCTGAGGCTGTGCTCAATTCCTCATCTCCCTTCTCCAACACCTATACCAGGCTTCCCCCCACTCTTAGTGTCACCTAAGCAACTGGGGTTGTTTAGCTGGTAGAATAACCCAGTAAGTTGATGAGAGGTTCAAGCATTTTGGTGTGTGACATTGATGGCCCACAGCTGCGCAGCTGCCCCTGTTATTACTGGATTTGGAAAACCAAGAGAGGTCATAGGGAATGTACTGATACATGTGTATTCTCTCCAGCTTCACGTAGCAGCGGCTCCAGCTCCTCGTGTTAGTCAAGGTTGACTAGCCTTGCTAGTATGGTAATGCCCCTCTTTGTCAGCTGGTCTATGAACACAAGTCCAAAGTGACCTGACGGCCCTCATAACTTTAGGTTTAGTGGAACCATTGCTATGCTCTCTAGCGAAAGCATTTCTTTTCTAGGGAGACTAGATCTTTAATCTCACAGAGTCAGTAATTGACGGTAATTCAAATTCCTAAAGTGGATAACTGAGAGTGATAGTGAGAGGAATTAATCCTACTTTCACCCCTTGGTTCACAGACTCATGTATTCTACCCACTGGGTACACAGCTTCATGCAAGGATCATCGGTTCAATGCACAATCTGCATCTTAGAGGACAGCACTCCCACCTAGCAGAGTGTTGTCCCTCAGCTGAGCCCTTAAGAGACTAGTCCCATGTCCATCATGTCGCCTCTTCCAGATGGAGTGGTGTGGTAGTAGAGTGAATCCTGTGGTCCTTCACTTACTGTTATGCCTCCTCCGCAATGAAGCAGGTTCCACCAACTGGTGATGTCTGCATGTCATCAGATCCCATGTCAGTGTGTTAGGTGCATTTTGCATTAGTGGATAATGGTGCTCTCAGAGACACTGAAGAAAAGAGAAGATAAATTCATAGTCAGAATAGAGGCCAATTCTGGTAAAGATGAATCTCTGCCCCCCCCAATCAGGTGGGGGCTTACATAATAAATTTGTTTGGGGGAGTAATTTATCAAATGCCTTGGTGAAAGAGAGTCCATACTGGTGAGCCCTTGCATTGCTGCCTTCCCTGCTACCATGACTACTCTATTCAAGGGTCTATTGTTCAAACTGAAGAGAGAGGATGACTAACATTTACCAGCCAGTTCCTCCTGTCTACCCAGTTAATAAGTGTCACTCTGTACTGATTTCTGTCCAGTGGCATTGATGTGAGACACAAAGATCTGTACATTTTGTGGTCACTTCCAACAGTTCATCTACATGCTTCTTCCCACACCTCTTTGTCTCTAAACTTCTAAACTTGCCCTTCCAAACCCCTGACCAAGCAGATAAGCTGGATGCCTCTACCCAGGAGTCTGTATAAATCCTTATCTCATACACTTCTCCTGCCATACCAAATAGACAAGCAAGCATACTGCTCACAGCTCTGCCTTCTGGGAGGATTTCTCCTCATCACTATCCTTCAGGGATACCCCTGAGTGAAATTTTAGTGTTGGCAGTAGTCCACTGTCGGCCAGCACCAATGACTTGAACAGGTCCATCCAGACCAGGGATAAACTGTATTGTTCCTTATTTGTCAGTGAATCACAGAGGTCCTTACTTCTGCCCCCATTGTTATAGAAATAAGCTTAGAGAGGTGTTAGGCCAACAGAAGTAGGTGATATGGAGATCTGGGCCACCTTACACCCTCTGATTCTATCATTTCCATCATACCTGACCAACTTGGTGGATCTGACATTATGACAATATTCAGTTCATCATGGGTAGTTCCTGTTATATAATCACTTAATGTCCCATTTTCAGGTGCTTGGTCTCTATTGACCCATTATCACATAAGGAGCTAGTTTTCTTTTTTCTTTTTTTTTTTTGAGTTGGAGTCTCACTCTGTTGCCCAGACTGGAGTGCAGTGGCCGCTTCCGGCCACCGCAGCCTCGACCTGCTGGGGCTCCGGCAATCCTTCCGCCTCAGCCTTCCAAATGGCTGGAACTACAGGTGCGCGCTACCACGCCCGGCTGATGGTTGATTTTTGATTTATTGTAGAGATGAGATCTCGCCAAGTTGCCCAGCCGGGTCTCGAACCCGCGGGCTCAGGCAATCCATTCGGGCTCAGGCAATCCACTCAGCCTGTAATCCCAAAGGCACGGGATTACAGGCTGAGCCACCAAGCCCGCTAGGAGCTAGTTTTCTAATGGTGAGTAACTAACAATAAATAGTCCCTTGCATGGAGTAGACATGGCCTTGCTTCAGAACCCTACAAATTCTGCACCAAAAATCTCCTATTGGAATTTGTCCAAGATTCACCCAACAGGATCCTTTTCTACCATGGAAGACACTTGTACTATCTCCTGAGTTATATCTCTTCAAAACCAAGGAGGTTGTACTGAAGCTTAACATTTCTGTAGAGCCCTCTTATGCAATAGGCCTTACTCAAAAATTGGCAGAAATCACCTAAGCTGTGAACCAAATAAATAATTTTAAGTGCAATATTGGTTCCTTCCAAAAACCCATAGTGGCTAACAAACAATGTACATTTTTATAGGGGTAATTTTTAATTTAATTTTATTTTAGAAAGCATGTACCAATCCATGGTTTATGGTCCATTGTACCAAACCATGGAATGCCTAAAATCTTTGCCAATATGGCAGGACTTTAATACTGTAAACAGTTTACAGTCCATCCTCTTGTGTTACTAATACATTCAGGGTACTTTCCGCTTCCTGTTTATCATGTCCAATTATCAAAATGTCAACAATATAGTAGACCAACATGATATTCTGGGTACTGTGAAGATGACAGAGAGCAAGAGAATAAATATAGCTTGAGGGAAAGACAGTGAATGTGTAGTTATATCATTTCTATGTAAAAGAGAATTGCTTTGATCATCTTGTGCCAGATGGATAACCACAACCCAAGTACCAAAGGTGGTGTTGATCTAT
This sequence comes from Carlito syrichta, assembly GCF_000164805.1. Lineage (NCBI taxonomy): Eukaryota > Metazoa > Chordata > Mammalia > Primates > Tarsiidae > Carlito > Carlito syrichta. The sequence goes on from NW_007253251.1 coordinate 258,515, forward strand.
TCCAGTAAAGATACAATTCAGCAGCTACATATAATTAGGTCTACACCTTGGATATGGCTTTGGTAGTCTACCATCATTTGTGAAAATGTATCTGGTTTTTACAGAGACCATATAGATAGATTAAATGGGAATATGATGGGTACATCCACCCCTGCATTTGTTCCTGAGAATGTATCAATATCAGCCTTCCACTTGAAGAGGTTATTGATTTCATCTTCTAGCTTAGCTGGGGAAGGGCCCTCTTGAGGTTCCCTTTGTTTCTTCCCACCTGGTTCTTACTCCACAGGTCAGAGAAACAGTGTGAGGCTTCCACCAACTGCTAAGTCTATCCATTCTAGTTATGCATCCTGGGGCAGAGGAAACAACCACAGGATGAATCCTCACGCTTTCATAAGTACTGTTGAGCCTGCCTTAACAAGGACTCCATTTATTACCTGCCTCCATAGTTCCCATCCTAATTAGCCGCCATCATGACATTTCCTCATGATGCTCTATTGGTATCAGTGTCAGGTTAGATCCTATATACCCTGAAAAATCTGTGTATTTTCATTTTTCTCATGTAAAGTTACACAGGTTTCTTTGGGGAAGGTTTGTGGTGTGGTAGGATCTTTTCTCAAGGGGGTCCAATCCCTCCCTTCAATCAGTGGGCTTTGGGCCTGAGAACTAGCTTAAATCTGGGAGGTAGGTGAGTGATTACCATTTTGGTTTTTGGCAGCTGACGTCAGCTTCCAGTTTACCTTCTTGTAATATTTTCATTCCGATTATACAAGTCAAGAGCTATCCTTAATGGCTGCTCACCTATCTTTCCTCTCAAAACATTGTGGTCTATTGCCTGTGCTATAGATCCCTGTGGGTAAAGAATCCTGGTTGCCAACTTGGCCTGGCTGCCATTGTGGTAGTCATATCCACCTTGCCTCTGATGGTTGAATGTTGTTACTTGGCCTCTGCTACTCCAAAATATTTTCATCTTCAGTAGTATTAGGGAACTCAGTTTCATGGCAGCATTTATAAACTGTGGACACTAGAAGACAATTACCACTAAGATTCCCAACAGTGAGCACGGTTCCTTATTGGTGAGGTTCTTACTTCTGTATAGAGGCTGCCTCTTCTGGACCTCCCAGGGAACAGGGTCAGAGTCTCTGGTCTTGCATAATAAATCCTCCTTGGACCTTCTGACCCCTTCCTCAGTATGATGCCAAGGTAGATATGGCATCTTTCCTTCATTTACTGTAGGCTGTTTTTGTGTCCAAGCTTCAAGGAACCTCTGACCAGCATTTTTAGGATGGGCACAATTGTCCTTTTGAAGATATTACATTATAGGAGAATGCGAATAGATGTTCTCCTATTTACTCTTATGGGCCACGTGTAGTAGCCCAATACTCTCAAGATTCACTCGTGCAGGAGTTTCTCTGGTATCTGCTGGTACATATTAGGCTCCTCAACTCTTTTGGAGAATAAATTAATCACCAAGTAGTTGCCACAACTAGTTTTCACCAACTGCATTTGCAGTGGTACTGCATTTCCCTCTTGGGGCCTCTGCTTGAAATTGACCCTAGTTAGTGGTCTTGATGCAATAAGGGAACGTGAAGATGCATCTTGTGGTGGACAAGGGTCATCTTGTATTAGCCCCTCAGGGCTTTCTATGGTATCTGTGTAATAGAAAGTTGCTTTCCTCCAGTAAGGGAGAGGGGGCTGCTTTTATTGCCCCAGAGGCATCAGGGAAATGCGAGGGCTCAAAGTTCTCAAACTCATCTCAGGGGGAGTGGAGATGATACTTAACTCTAACTGAAATGTTTGGTGTTTAGGGTATCTATATAGATTATGCCAGTTTCTGCCAGTGTACTTTGCCATGTTGCATAGAAGGGGATGGCATCCTGACCTCTTTTGGTGGGAAGAGTCAGTTTCCCCTGGTGGCAGCAGAACATCAGCACTACCATTCATTTAAAGCCAAGAGGTATGGGATTTGATAGATAAGATTAGAGGATAATGATCAGTGTATATCAGAGGCTGTGAAAGGTAGGGAGAAGGGAAGGATAAGGAAAGATTTGTTAAAGGATACAAAATTACAGCTAGATAGGAGGAATAACTTCTAGTGTTTTATAGTACTGTGGGATGACTAGAGTTGACAATAACATATAGTATAGTTTCAACAGCTAGAAGGAGGCTATTGATGGTTTCCAACACAAAGAAATGGTGTGTATTTGAGATGATGAATATGCTAATTACTTTGACCTGATCACTATACATTATATATATTGAAACGTCACTATGAATTCTATAAATATGTACAATTATTATTGATCAATTTTTTAAAAGTACATTTTTTAAAAAAAGGGATAATGGTTTAGATGGCTACTGGTCAGGGGGAAAATGTAGTCATTGTAGCCAGAGCTGGAAACAATAATGGAGAGAAGGTGACTACAAGGTTACATGACTATGTAAAAGACTATGAGAAAATGAGCCTCCTCAACTGTATAATGAAATGCTCAAATATACAAGGGCACATATGACCATGTTACTGAAGATTAAAGAGAAACAGAAGATTAGATTTCTGCCTCTTACTATAATGGTCTAACTCATATTAGAGAAGCAGGCAAACCCTCCAATTGCAAAAAAACTAGAACAGCTGGATAAGATGGAAAAAAAAAAAAGCCCTTGAAGGCATAGTTAGATGCTAAGGCAGTCAGACATGAGGGGCTAGAATCCTAGAGAGAAGAGAAAACATTAATGTGAGCCAGATATTCTTTGGTGCTTTTCCTCTTGAGACATTTGATGATTCCTAAGAAGGCTCCAGGTTGAGAGGCATGGCATGAAGCAGAAAGCCTCAACTAAGAGGCAGAGAAACTGAGCAAAGTATCCTAGAATTTCACAAGACTGCAGAGGAGAAAACCAGGTCAAAGCCACCAACACAATTAAAATGTAAGAAGCCAAAGAAATGTAGGGAAGTGACCCTGGTGTTACTCTGTTATTTTTCTCTTGAGGTATTTTCCAGCTTAGCAGAAAATTACACCAGAAAAGCTGAGAAGACAAGCAGAAAGTAGTGGCTATGAGGCAGAGAAGTTAAACAGAGTTCAAGAGTCTCATACTGCTGAGAAGACAAGACTTTTGGATTCAACAACTGCCAATGAGGAGGGCCCCTGAAAGCACTCCAGGATGTCAGGTAAGGATGAATTTAAAATAGATCAACCACCTGAGGCTGAAACCATGTTAACAATCAGCTTAGTTGCAGACTAGATTAAAGTTCTCTGCCCCAACTCAGTTAGCCAGAAATACAAATAAAGTGTTCCAGGAGGAAGAAACTTCATCCAGAGCCTTTACAATTTCCCATACACAATGCTCATGTTCAACACAAAGAGAAAAAACAGGCAATAGAAAAAGACCCACAGCTAACAGACATTGGAATTTGTCAGATATAGATTTTAAAATAACTGTGATCAATAATAAGGAAAAAAGTAAATGATGAATAAAGTGGCTGAAAGTATGATGAAATGAATAAATTATTGCTATATGCTATGATGTTATTGGCCAAAAAAGAGCCACGCACAAAAGACCCTGCACAGTCCCACTGCTATACATTTCAAAAACCAGCATATGGTGCTAGAGGCCAGTTGCCTGTGGAGGCAAAGGGGGTTAGTGACTAGGAGGAGGCACAAGAGAGGCTTCTGAGATTCTTATCTGGGTGGCAAGTGTGTCCATTTTATGAATATTTATCTAGTTGTACACTTAGAATTATGCACTTTTCATTATAAGTTAACAGAGAGACAGAATTAGCTATAGTAGTAGCAGCATTGAAGGCAGACATAATTGGCAGTGTTAGAAAATAGAACTTGGGTAGCTTTTCACCACCTCCACTGTTACCCTGTAGTTCAAGCCTCATCTTCTCCTGTCTGGTTTATTGTAGTGCTTCCTACCAGGCTTCCCTCCTATTACCTTTATTCCCTCAATTCTAGAAGGAACAGCTGCTAGAATGATCCTTCTGAGACTAAAGTTATTTATATCATTGCTCTGTTTAAAACCCTCCCATGGCTCCCCATCTGTCTCGGGATAGAAAGCTGCAGTGTTTATGCAGCCAACACAGCCCTACAAAATTGGCCCCATGACCTTCCTGATCCTGCCTCTTACATCCCCTCCATCACACCCTATTGGCCTCCTGCTGTCTTCCAACATCCAGAGGCGCATCTACCTTAGGCCTTTGCTTTGGCTGTCCCTTCTGCCTAAAACTCTCTTCCCTGAGTGGCTCGTACTCACACACCCTTCAATGCTTTCTCTGATGTCTTCTTCTCAATATACTCTTCCTGACACTCTTGGCTCCCCATTGCCTGTTCAGCTCCCCACCTCCCATAGTACTTATCACTTTCCAACATAATATACAATGTACTTATTTCTTCTATTTATTTCTTATTATCTCTCTCCCCTGCAATATTATAAGCTCCACAAGGACAGGATAGTTTTTTGTTCACCGATGTATCCTGATGTATATAGAACTGTGCAGGACATACAATAGATGCTCAATAAATATTTATTTAATACATATTGGTGATGCAGAAGCAATTTGGAAATAAATAGTTAAGTAAAAAGGAGAGTCTGAACCAGATCTTTAGATTCTTTTTCTGTAGGCCTTTGGTGTTTATAAGCTGTAATTAAATGTGCATGTAGATATCAATAAATCTATACATTCTTAATGGATCTGTTTCCAGATTCCATGTTAAACAATCCTGTTCAACCTAACAAAATAACAAGAGTTTTGGCATGAGATAGAACTATCTTTGCCTCGTCACCCCACCATTAACTACTCACATGACCCCAAGTAAACTACTGAACCCCTTTGAGTCTCAGTTTGTAAAATTGGGATAATAATGCCTATTATGTAGGCTTAAATGAGATAAAGTATTTAAACCCTCATTCATTCAACAATTATTTTTTTGAGTACTTATTATGTTTTAGGTGCTCTCATAGGCACTGGGGAACAATTCATTTATTCTTCACTAAAAATTTATTGATTGATAGGCATTGAGCTAGTATCTGGGGGAACTGCACTGCACTGTACAAAACAGTCAAAAGTTCCTGCCTTCATGGAGCGTTTTAGAGGAGGGTGTCGGAGTCAGACATTAAGCAAGATAAAATAAGTAAATATTAAGTAAATTCAATGGCATGATAATTTTATGGGTCAACTAGGTTAAGGGATGCCCAGATAGCTGGTAAAACGTTATTTCTGAATGTGAGTCTGTGAAGGTATTTCTGGAAGAGATTAGCATTTGAATTGGTAGACTGAGTAGAGACTATCTGCTTTCACCAATGAGGGTGAGTATCACCCAATCCATTGAGAGCCTGAATAGAACAAAAAGGTGGGGTGCTAGTGAATTTTTTCTTTCTTTTCTTGACTGAGGTAACCATCTTCTACCCTTGGACATCAGAATTTCTTGCTCTTGGGCCTTTGAACTCTGGGACTTATACCAGCACCTCTCCCCTTCTCAGACCTTTGACTTCAGACTGAGACTAATTCCACTGGCTTCCTTGATTATCAGATCTTTGGACTCAGACTGAATCAGCCCACCAGCTTTCCCAGCATTCTAGCTTGCAAATGACATATCACAGGACTTCTTGGCCTCCATAATTGTGTGCGTTAATTCCCATAATAAATCTCCTCCTGTATCTCTCTATATATCCTATTGGTTCTGTTTCTCTGGAGAACCCTGACTAATACAGATGGTAATAGGGAAAAATATCTGAGTAGGTAAGGGGCTGGAGAGAGTGCCTGTGTGTGGGGAAGTGTGAGACGGCAACCTTCTCACCTTGTGAATCTGTGCTACCCTCTAGAAGCACTCAGTATAGCCCACTTCGCTGGTAAGCAGTAGGCACACCCTGGTACTCCATGGATGTATCTTCTATTGATGATGCTGTTGCTATTGAGGGAGAACCATTAGTAATCACTGCCCCTGTGAGTCTGGGTCATGCCTAACAGGTCACTGGTCACAGACTCAGTTTACCCTGCTGACTCCCAAACACAGCCTTGCAGGGGTGCCAGGTGTTTAGCCTCACACAGCAGGTATTTGCTCTTACAGTGAAGGCAATGCCAATGGCTGGATGTTTACAGAATGGCAGGAAATTGTCTTTGTGCCTATTTGTACATTGGCACAATTTGAGAACTTGAGTAGACCCAGGCTCAGAGTGCATAAAATGCTCATTTTATGACTCTCCTAGGAGAAGAACCTTTCTAGAAAAGGAAAGAAATCCATTATCTTTCATAATGGATGTTATAGGAAGTTTCTATTAAATATTGCATAGAATAAACTTAGAAAAATTCTCCATGCTAAGCTTACAATGCAGTCTATGACTCCCATAAGAGAATAAATGATAATGGAGAGAGAAATATTTACCAAACCCCCAAATGGGAGACATTTATTTAGTCATTAACTGTGTAACTGGCAATGTTAAAATTATTGTGCTAAAGGAATTCATTTATTTAGCACATAAATATCATGTACCTAATTTAAAGATTTCATTTTTAACTGTTCATTTTTTAAAAAGAGAAGGATTTGTTCAATAATCTTAACTTTAATAGACTTTTGTTTTGGGTAGAGAGGAAAATTTCCATGGACACAGAGAACTGGATGAATAGTCTCTATGTGTCAGAAATAACGGGCCCTCATATGAAAAGGAAGTTTGAATATTACTAAGAGGATTTGTCCAAAGAAGCTGTCATCATTTTCTCAATAGCTGCAAAAAGCCACAACCCCTTTATTTAATCTGGAATGTCCTCCTGTCTTCTCTGTGGCTACCTTCATCCTTCCCTTCTTTTCCTTTAGGGTTGGGGTCAGCTCTCACACCTCCAAAAAACTGTCCCTGACTATCCCAGCACATTCTCTCATCTTTTTTCTACCCAGCTGATCATCTGAGCTACACAATATACTTCCTCATTTTTCCACACACGTGCATTTTTCTTTTCCTAACAAAGCAAGAAACAAGTCCTCAACAACAAAGTAGAATTTGCTTCCAACTGGTGTCCACAATTATTTTTGATACTGGGCGGGGCACTTCATTTATGTGTAACAATTTGATGTTAATTGGAAACATAAATATGACCCTATAGTATCTTGCCTCTGAAGCTCTGCCGTGCATCTGTTTACCTTGAGTTCATGAGGCACAGACCCCCTTCTACCTGGGATTACTTCTGGCCAATAAAATGAGGATTTCTACATGTTAACAATTTTCAAAACTCTTTAAAGTTGTAAGGTCCTAAAAAGCTATAATTACTATCAGCGAAACGGAGACAACTATAAAGTAACCATGAAGAGGGTCCTATCTTGTCAGACCTAAGGTTTGAAAGATGGGGGCTGTGTCCAAATTTAAATTAGTTTGTTTTTTTTTAGTTAAAAAAGCAATGCATATTCATGTTGGGAAAAGTAGCAATTAAATATGGGCATAATAAGGAAACAAAACCACTGATAATCCCACTCCAGAAGTAACCACTATTCACAGTTCAGTTGATAACCTTCAGGCCTTTTTTATTTGGCTACCTACATATGTGTTTTCCTTTCCAAACAGAATCATCTTGAAAACAATGCTCTACAACTTGCTTTTTCACTTAGAAATATATTCTGAGTATTTTCTGATGTCATTGCATTTCTCCTGTGCATCATTCAGAAAGACTGATTTTTCTTAATGTCTTTTTGTCATGCCCTGTATCCAATATGGTGGCAAATCCTGTGAGCCCTGCCCTTGCAATAAAGCTAGAAATTTGCCACTGCTTCAACCCGGTCCAAGGCACCATAATCTCATGCTCGGAGTATTGCAAGAGCTTCCTAATGGGTCTCCTCCTTTCTTACCCTGTTCCTTGAAGTCTGTCTTCAGCATGGTAGCTGGGAATCTTTTGAAAACCTTGATCAGATATCACTCCTGAGCCTCCTCTGTCCCTCCACTGGCATCCCTTACTCAGAGTGAACTTTGAAGTTCTCTCTGTGGTGGACAAGGCCCCATGCCATCTGGCTGCCTCTTACCTACGCCTCTTTCTTCCTTGCTCATCCCACTACAGCGGCAGTGGCATCCTTGCAGTTGCTCGACAGCTCCAGCCTTAAGGTCATGCACTGACTTTCCTCTTTCTTTCTGGAACACTTTTCCTCATGATGTCTGTACAGCTTGCTTCTTTGCCTCCTTCAGGTTTTTACTTAAATGTCACCTTCTCAACGAGATCTTACCTGACTACCATATTTAATGTTTTTTACTCTTCCCCAATTTCCTCTCCATCCTCCTGCTTTGTTTTATGTTCCTTCACAGCCCAATGACACCCCCCAAGGTATATTGTACTTTATGAGAGATGTACAGTGCTTGTTGCCTTTATTTCACACCAGCCCATGAGCTCCACAAGGGAAGGATTCACTGCGTCTCTCTCATTTCTGGAACAGTGCCTGGTACAGAGTAAGCACTTGATAAACGTTTGTTGAATGAAGAAATGGCCTGTCACATCTGGATAGTTCATGGCATATTTAACTGGCCTTGATGTTGGGCATCTGCCTATGTCTACTTTTTCTTTACTATTATAGATAATGCTGTGGTGAACTTTTATCTATCCATTGAATCTTTTTGCATATACACAATTTATTTATTTAGAGCAAGCTCTCAGAGAAGGGTATACTTTTTTTTTTTTTGAGTTGGAGTCTCACTCTGTTGCCCAGACTGGAGTGCAGTGGCATGCTCCCAGTCACTGCAACCTCAACCTACTGGGGTCTGGCGATCCTTCCACCTCAGCCTTCCAAGTAGCCAGAACTACAGGCACGCGCTACCATGCCCAGCTAACTTTTGATGTATTGTAGAGATGAGGTCTTGCCAAGTTGCCACAGCAGGTCTCAAACCTGTGGACTCGGGCAATCCACTCGCCTCAGCCTCCCAAAATGCTGGGATTGCAGGCTGAGCCACCGAGCCCGGCCAGGGTATACTTTTTTTAAGGCTTTCAATATACATTACCAATTTACTTTCCAAAATGTCTGCCTTCAATTACTGTTATACCAGGAGAATAAGGCAATAACCCCACACCTGTGTCAACTTGAAGTAATACCAGAAATTCCTGTATGTGTGCATTCCTTGGTCCAGACAACTGTTTATCAGGAAATACAATGAGTTGACACTGAGGGAGAAAGGAGCTCATTGGACCAAATCTACCAAAGAGACTGGGACACCGGAGAGAAAATGAACAGCGTGATAGAAGAGGAGAAACATTGGGGGGAAGGGTGGAACACTAAGGATGGCATGTTCCTAACCCTCCCCAGCTGTTGTTGGTGGCATGAAGTCAATGCGAGCCAGCCACGGGCTTGTCTGTGCTTTGTTTTTTTCTTCTTCAACATATACTCATAGAACAATATTCTGTGCCCAGAGCTGTTGAGACACCAGATGCATGCTCTTCCCTGCCCTGAAGGTACCAACAACCCAGTCAGGGAGAGAAGACATGCTTAGACAATTCAAGAGTCACCTGTGGGGAAAGATGAAGGATGCTGGATGAGGGATAGAATAAGAAAAGAGACCACCTTGGGCTGGTGTGATAAGGGAAGGCTTTGGAGTAGAAACAGCTAAACGTTATGGAGGGTTTTCTAATTCCCCAGCAGTGTTCTGAGTGCTAAGTCACTTGAGGTTCATAGTAACCCTAAGGAGATAGGAACTCATAATGTCTACAACTTACCAATGAGAAAACTAGCACAAAGGAACTGTAATAGTTGCAGAGGCGATGAGTGGAGGAGTTAGGAAGATGGATTCTGCAACCCATATTAATCACTACTCTGTGCAAGCTTCGTGTTTAATTTACTATCAATGTGTAATTAACAACCTTAGTGACACACAGCAACTGCTTTATTACGCTCACAAATTCTGTGGAATTTGGACAGGACACAGCAGGGACAGCTTATCTCTCCTTCGCCATATCTGAGGCCTTGGCTGGGGTTGACTCAATATGACTGGAGGCATCTTTATGTCCAGCAGATGATGCTGGCTGTCACTGGGACCTCATCTGGGGCTGCAGCTGGAACACTCAAACCTAACTTCTCCAGGTGACCTGAGTTTCAACACAGCATGGTGGCCTCAGGGCAGTTGGACTTCTTATGTGGTGGTTTAAAGCTCTGAAGGCAAGTGTCCCAACACACAAAGTGGAAGCAGTGTCACTTTTCCTGAACTAACCCTGGATGCCCCAACATCTCAAGCCCACCCAGATTTAACAGGAGGGAATGAAGACCTCTCCCTCACCTCATGATGTGAGGAATGTAAAAGAATTCGCAGCCATTTTTTTGTACTACATTTTATTTTGGGGGGCAGTCTTAGGTCCCTAGCACAAATGAATAGAAGGTATAGAAATTTCCTGTATATCACCCATTTCATGGGAAGGTCTCTCTTCTTTGTGTTTTCCACTGTCAGGTAGAGTATTTATAAAATAAAGCCAAACTCTTCTATTTGTGCTTACTCTGGCCTTTCTGATTAAACAAATCCTTAATATTGGCAAAGGGCCTGACAAGCATTTAGTATTAATTAATTCTTGGAAGTCTCTGGGGAAAAGGTAAGTATTCTTGAGCACTGACAAAACATATTGTTTTGTTAGTCAGGTAAGTCATTTCCCCAAGCCTCGTGCCAACTTCTGGCCTGTTCTCTGCACCAGGCTGGTTGGGGCCTTCGTGACGCACTGAGACTTGCAGCAGCACTGGATGAGGGCACAAAGTGTCACATGTGTTGTCTCTTTTCTTTACTGTTCCCTGCTGGCCTTGCTCTAGGATTTTCAAATTCCAGGTTTTTCCCTACTTAGTAAGTGGATTTGACTAAGATTTTCCTCCCAAAGTCACACTTGAATGCTTGAAATAATGTATCTGGTTGCTGATGTGGAATAAAATTTGCTTGTCCTTGATAATCTTCTACCATTTTCCAGGTAATTATCTTAAAAATTTATGTCATTGCTTTTGCCCATGGGAAGGCTGTGTTTACTTTCTTCTCTCTGCTCCTTCTCACCCCACTTTCATTAGAGCCACACCCCTCTCCCTAGAAATAGTCTGGAGGCATGGGCGCCAGATCCCAAGTCATCTGAATCTGCACTGCCCACTGGAGGTATTAGGAGTTAGAATTCTTTTCTGATGTCTTTGCCATGTGTTATGTGCTTATCTTTATCTTCATACTTATGATTGGTTATGAGGCTTAGGGGAAAGTGGCATGTAGACTCTGCCCTTCTACCTACTTCCTTGACTCACCGCAGCTCTTTCTGCAGGTGTGTCTGTCTCAGCCACTGGACCGGATGCCTGTCAGGCAGGAGTCTCCTCTTAGCATCGCTCATGACTAATGCTTGCTCATGACTAATGCTCAGTGTCATAGACATGGCTGAGATTCACCAATATTCAGTTGTTTTCTAATTTGGGATTGCAGTTCTCCACACCCTTGAATTTAGGCATGATGAGGTGAGAGTTCTAGACCAGAACATGAGAGCAGAAGTGATGTGTCCCTTCTGGGCTGAGGCATTTGTTTGTCAGAGCTTGACTCATTGGCCCTCTTCTCTCCTACTATAGCGACACTGAAACTGTCATAAAATTATGTGTTAACTTTGTGGAGCAGAGCCCTCCACCCCACCACCAACCCATGTTGGGTATGTTTAGTGGTGTTTGTTGCAATAGCCTCTCCTAGCTTATGGGTTGGCAAACTGGCCTATAGGCCAAATCTGGTTCTGTGCCTGTTTTGTAAATAAAGTTTTATTGGAATACAGCCACACCCATTCACTTATACATTGTCTACATCTGCTCTCACACTGCAATGACAGCAATGAATAGTTGACAGATAGTGCATGGCCCAGAAAGCAGAAAATTGTACTGTTTGGCCCTGTAGAGGGAAGGTTTGCTGATGCCTGCCTATCCTGACTGAAGCACTCAATAAAACCATCTTGAATTATTAAATTGACAATATAAAAGGTGGAGGCCTGAAGCTGATTCTAAAATAATGTCAGATTACTTTGCATGATAATCAATGCAGTGTAACTGTCAAGCATTGATTAAGTGCCAATTATGTGTCAGACTTGGGGGGAGTGCTTGCCTCCGGGGCCCTGTGGGTTTGGGGATGGGAGAAGGTGCTCCTCTCCTTTGTAAGTTTGGGAAGTCAGGACTCAAGGAGGCTGTGGCCAGGGAATAAAAAATCCCAAGGTTTCTGCATGAACTGAGGGATTTCTCATCACCGTCTTCATTAAATTCTTTCATTCATCCAACATGTCATTTACTACAGCCATAGCAGAATAGAGGACACAGATAATTTATTAGACAATTACAACATAGCTTGATGAGTGCTATGGCTGCAGCGTGTAAGACACCTGGTGAAGCCTCCTCCTTGATGGAGCCAAAATGGATCCTGGTGTAATTCCCTGAGACTGAAGCCAGGTGAAGGCTGAGAATTGCTGTAGTAATTGGGAAATCTCTTCCCTAGGGAGAAAGCCCTGGAACAATCTCTTCACTCCCAGATTCACACAGTGTTTCTCAGATCCTGGCTTTAGGCAGAGGCCCACTGCCAGGTCTTGTAACACAAAAGAGCTTTGCCCATGCACAGCTTTCTCTGGCTCTTTTCATCTGATCCTCCCCTGACAGACAGCCTGGAAAGAAGCATCCTATTGATCATGGCAGCACAACTGGAACTCATGATTTTTTTTTTTTTTTTTTTGGCTCTGGGGTCAAGAGGAACGGTCTGGTGTTGCAGGTAGGAGGTCAAAGAGTGGTGGGTGCACACGTGCTGACATAATCGTCAACATGGATGTTGCATTCTGCAGGTTTATGTGAAGTTTGCCTTCTCCATGTTTGTACCTCTAACAAATTGATTTGGTACCCAGTTTGAGCCATCATCTTATTTCAAGTTTGGTTACCTAGGAAACCGAGGGCACACTGCTGGGACAGTCTGCCTGTGTTCTGTGCCGACCAAAGCTATTAAAGCCCATCAACTCGGCCTCTGAGAAGGACTGAACACAGACAGTTTCAACTTCCAGCCAGGTTCTTATTTATTTATTTTACTGCTTCAGCAGCAAAATGAGTTATTGAACGGTTCAGCCTATTGATTGGGGCAGCTTTTCCCCTGCATCTTTCGGATATCTGAAGCCCCTCTGGAGTTGGTGGCAGCCCAATGGCCTTTTGCTGATGGTGAGTCCTTGATGGGGAATTCAGACAGTATCAATTCCCCAGCCCACAGGGCCCAGGTTCTGGGCTATGGTTGGGCTTAGTGCCCCACACTGGTGGTTCTTAAGGAGGCCTTGAATGTGTGAAGAAAGCGTTGCATGGGCTTCTTGCAGAAAGCTACACACACACACACACACACACACACACACACACACACACACACACACACACAGCTTTGCAGGCAATTTAATGGAAGAGCTAGACTCCCAGGGTAGAAATCTTTCATCTATGTCTATTCTGCTTGGAAATTGTTTCTTAGTTTTGAAAAAAAAAAAGGAAATAAACTTTGAATGTGTCCAAGATTCAACAACCAACAGTTCTAAGGATTATCTGACCCAAAGGAAAATTGCCTTTCACTGTGTCCCATGAGGCGCCTCACAGTTCCCTCGGGCATTCCTGGCCTGCGCTAAAAATGGTGAACTCAACAGAGACCATGCCATAGTGTCTCCAACCTGCTGTCTGATTTTGCACAGCCTATGAACTAAGAATGGTTTTTACATTTTCAAGCGTAAAATGTAAAGAAGACAACTAGTCATTTTATGATGGGAGTGGGGGCAGTTGCTCAAGGATTTAAGGACATTGCTTCTGGCCCTGTACAGAAGAAGTTTGCCAGCCTGTATTTACTTATGTGACTGGGGGAGGGGCAAGGCTTTTCCAAGATGGTAGCTCTTACCCCACAGGCCAAGGACCCAGTGTGGGTGCTCTGCCAACTAAGTATGCAATCAATGACCAGGGAAATGCCCACCAGGGGCGGGCCAATGAGCCCAGTGCATCCACTATGAGCGGGGTCTAGGACAAGACTCCATTTATTGCCTGGCCCCCTTATATTCCCAGTCTGAGGTGGGGATGTGGCATTGCTTTGTGTCTCCATTATGTCAGCTTAGACTCTGTGTCCAGTGGTCTTTAAATGTTTGGACATTTGCCTTTCCCAGTATACAGTTACCCAAGAAACAACCCTTTGGGGAAGACATCATCACTATGAATGCTTGCCATGGGGTTGCAGGGATTACCGTTTCTGTCCCCTCTCTCCCTCCCTCTTTGCCACCAGGGAACCCAGACCCTTCTTTGGTCAGTGGGTTCTGCATCCAAAATCTAGATCAGGTTAGGAAACCAAGCAATAGACTGCTTCCAGGGGCAGAGCTCTGGACCCTCAGTTCACCTACCCTCAACTTCTTGCCCCTTGTGGCACAGTGTTTTATTAATTTTTTCCTTAACTCCCTATGAGTTGGGCATCCTGGGTTCTTGTCACTTGTTGCATTCATTGCTTCCACTGGGCTTCTGTCAGTATCGTGAAGTAGCCCCAGTTGCTTTGGAGTCCTCTCATCCCTCTCCCTATTGGGGAGCCTAGTTCTGTGGCAGCATCTCCTGCAGAGTCACCCCGGCCTCCTAAGTGAAACGGGTGCCCTCTCTCCAGCAACACCTTGGTGCTTGGTAAATGGCACATCCCTTGGACCTGCCCGTGAGACATCTTCCTCTGCTGGGTTTTCCAGTCTCATGGAATGAATCCACTTGAACACGACATTCCTCCCTCTCCCATCCTATGCCACTGAGATTCTGGCATATCCATCTCACTCTGCAGGTGTCACTTGCTCCGTGTTATTTGGGGCCATCCTCATCACAGGCCTGCACCATCTCCTGGGACTCTTGTCTGGGTGTTCCATCCTAGACCCAGGGAGTGTGAGCCCAAATTGATAACAATTCCTTTATGAAGTCTCGTGTTCTGCCCCTGCGTCTGACCCAACACCCTCAGGACCCAACCCATGCATGCCCTTTCCATCCTGCTGCACCACTTGACTGGGTCCTGAAACTCCTTTGGGACACAGCTCCCTTCCTACTGCTCAGACCTAGCATGGTCCTGGTTGGGTTATGTTGTGACTTAATCCTAGTTCTAGACTTGTGGTCAGCAGGGAGATGGTCAGATCCTGAGGGGGGCATGTGTTTTGTAGGAGAGAGGCTTCTGCACCTTCTTCAAACAAGGGGTGACAGAGAGGCCCATTTCTGTGGGCTTAGAGAAATCAGCAAAATCTGGGCTTCCAAGGTCTCCAGCAGCAGCCACCCAGAGGCTGTCATTGTATGTGTCCAAGTCCCTAAGGACAGCCTTCTCTGAAACTGTTACTCTTGAGATTAATTTCCTTGTCTGGTCATCAGTCTTCTCTGCCCTTCTACCCAGAAGATGCGAGCCTCCCTGCAGGTTTCCAAGAAGGCCCTCTGGCTTTTGAAACTTAATTTTAATTGCTGGCTAATCACACTCAGCTTTTCATTATCTTTTCCCAGAAGTCAATCAACTTCAGAAGTAGCCACCCAATTCTGTTGTCCTTATAGTAATGATCTCCTTTT
This sequence comes from Carlito syrichta, assembly GCF_000164805.1. NCBI lineage: Eukaryota > Metazoa > Chordata > Mammalia > Primates > Tarsiidae > Carlito > Carlito syrichta. The sequence continues at coordinate 274,015 of NW_007253251.1, forward strand.
TATTTCTCAAATGCCTGATGCACTTCACCAGCACGTTCCTTACTACTGATGTGTTGTCCCCTCTCGCCACCAATTGTGGGGGTTCTAACAATTGTCCTTCCATCTTGGGCCAGGGGCCATCTGGCCTCCACTTCCCACCAGTGATGGATTTTCATCTTCAATCTGGTGGCAGGTGACTAGGTCCACTATCCCATCTTAGTGTCTACCTTCTCAGACATGTCTGGCACCAACTGTCACATGGTTCCTGGGAAGCAGACGCAGAGATGGTGACCATCATGCAGGATATTTATTGTGGAGAATGCTGGGCTACACACGTGGAAGAGAGAGGAAGGAAGCAAAACTGGGCAGAGGAAGAAGTCACGCTGTGATATCCAACTCAGGCCCCAGGTGACCGCTCCAGGAGCTATAGAGCTTGAGGATCCTTTAGGATAATCCCTACTGGAGCCCTTTGTGACCATCTTTGTGATCAGAGTGTGAGCTACCTTGAAAGGATATGTAACCTTGAGTAAGGAGGCTCTTTTCAGCTTAGGCACTTTGACATTTGAAGGCTTCCACCTGGCAGTACTTTCAGCAGCTGGGGGAGTAATAAGTCTTTCATTCTTGAAGGAATTCTGGGCAACATACAACAGTATCCACTATACCCTGGTCAGATGACCTCCCCTCCCACCCTAGCCTGTCCACTAACAACTGTGGCCTTGGATAAACTTCTTTTTTTTTTTTGAGTTGGAGTCTCACTCTGTCACCCAGACTGGAGTGAAGTGGCCGCTCCCGGCCACTGCAGTCTTGCCTGCTGGGCTCCGGTGATCCTTCCGCCTCAGCCTTCCAAGTAGCCGGAATTACAGGCGCATGCTACCACGCCCAGCTGATTTTTTGATTTATTGTAGAGATGAGGTCTCGCTGCCCAGGCAGGTCTCGAACCCGCAGGCTCAGGCAATCCACTCACCTCAGCCTCCCAAAGGCGCGGGATTACAGGCTGAGCCACCGAGCCCGGCTCGGATAAACTTCTTAATCTCTCTGATTCTCAAGTTTTCCTAAGTGTGAAAAAAAATTAAATTACCATATGGCCATTTCAGAAATTCATGAAAAATATAGTAATGTAGAAAGAAGAAAAAATCACCTGTAGGCTCAGCACCCAGAGATAGATAGCTCCACCCTGAAGTATATTTCCTGTATTTTTGGTCCATGCTTTTTTTGGGGGGGGGGCAGTTTGGAGTCTCATTCCATCACCCAGGCTGGAGTTCAGTGGTGCACATGCTCATGGCTACCCCAGCGTCAACCTGCTGGGCTCTGGCGATCCTTCTGTGTCAGCCTTCCAAGTAGCCGGAACTACAGGCACGTGCTACCTCATCCAGCTAATTTTGACTTATTGTAGAGATGATGTCTTGCCAAGTTGCCCAGGCTGATCTTGAACCCACGGGCTCAGGCAATCCATTCACCTTGGCCTCCCAAAGTGCTGGGATTACAGGCTAAGCCACCGAGCCTGACTTGCTCCATGTTTTTAATATAGTCGTAGCCATGTGCAATGTTTAATTTTGTGTTCTTATTCTCACTTAACATTATCACAAACTCTTTGTAGACATTAATGTTAAAGGTAAATCCTTTCTGATTATAAAAAAATAGTCATAAAAGAAAATTTTAGAAAAACCATCTATCATCTCTCCCTCTAGAAATAACACAGCTAAAATTTTGTTGCATAGCTCTCCAGTTTTACTGTGTGTGTATATACATAAATAAAACTCTGGAATGTTTTCTAAGTTTCTAAATGTCTTCATCTATTTTTCTCATGTCATATCTTGACTATCCCTCTAAAATCTTACATATTTGTGTATACCATATATCATTATTTTAATATCTGCATAATATTTTATTGCATGTATATAAGTATATATCATAGCTTAATTAGTCTTCTTCCTGAATTTTTTTTCACATATAAATAATTCTGATGAAGATTCTTGCATGTCAGTCTTGGTGTTCATCCCTGATTGTTTCCTTGGGATAAAAACCTTAGAAGCAGGCAAGGTGCAGTGGCTCATACCTGAAATATCAGCACTTTAGGAGGCCAAGGCTGGAGGATTGCATGAGACCAGGAGTTCAAAACCATCTTGGTCAACATAGAGATCCCATCTCTACAAAAAAATAATTTTAAAAAATTAATCAAGTGAGGTGGAGTGTGCCTGTAGTCCCAGCTACTTGGGAGGCTGAGGTGGGAGCCCAGTTATTTGAGGCTATAGTGAGCTATGATTGCACCAATGCACTCCAGTCTGGTGACAGAGCCACACCTTGACTCTAAAAAAAACCAACAAAAAAAAACCTTAGAAGAAGAATGATTGTGCAAAGTCTATGAACACTCATGGCATTTAATACATACTGTGAAATTACTCTTCTAAAAAATTGTACTTCTTATGAGACGCACACATGGACACCATGTGGGTAAGTGTCAGTACTAGAGATGTCAGTGATGGTGCCTGCCTGTGCCTAGAATTCCTTATAAGGAAAACTGCTCACTAATTGTTCATTTTGAAGAGGCAGCCTACATAGTGATGTTCCTCTAACACCATAATTCACCCTCCATAGGGATGAATCACTCAAAGGCAGGCAACCCATAAGCTTAGTAGCACATTACAGTAGATAAGTCCTGGCACTTAGAGTCTTAGCCCTAAGAGAAGTGACTAATATTCACTGGACTGGTCAATTTCCCTCTCTCAGAAATATTAAATGAAAATAAAATCTGTCATTTACCAATGAGAGTTAAAGTTTAAATGAAAGTGGCATCATGATGGGTCATGGCAAGTTAAAGTCATAAGGAATCAAAATGCTGAATAGCATAATTAGTTAAAGCTCTGGTGAAAAGCAGAAGTCATAAAGTAGTGAGAAGAGATTCAAGGTGGTAGACGAGGAAGCTAGTTTGTTGAACAAGTTGGGAATGGAATAGAGATGGCGAGTCACTGAAACCCAGTACAGTGAAGATGCCCAGAACTGCCTTGAACCCAGCTTCTGCTCCTTGGTTGTCGTGTTGTACCATCACCCAAGGATCTTTTGCTATAGTTCACCAGTTTGAGCTTGTCTTGGAATGAAAAGAACCTAAAATAGCAGGGATGATTCACAAGCATCATAGTTTTCTTAGCGACGACTCTGTTGGAAACTCTTAGGTTGTTTACTTATTTCATCATTGTTGGCCGTCGTTAGTGAGGCCAAGGTAAGTATCTTTGTGCATTAAGCTATTTGTGTATATAGAATCTTTCTCTTAATCAAGATTACCACAGCAAGAAATTCTGCATCAAAAGGCAAAAGCACTGAGTTTCTTTTATTGTTAAAACAAGAGCTAATTGGAGATAAGGAGAGGGCAGGCCATGTCAGTCTCTAAGACCTCTGGAATTTCTAAACAATCTGTTCTCTTAAGTTCTCTTCTAGATACTTGTGAATCTCAGGCACGTCAATGCAGTATCCAGTTGAGCCAGGAAAGAGAAGAAGGAACCCATCTTAGATACAAACATCGTGTGGACCATGCTTATAATATGGTTTCCTTATTCCACAAGCTACACTGTTCTATCATCAAACAGCTTCAAAAATTTTACCAATGAAATAGCTTCCCTGGTTGGAGTGGGACAGAGATGAGCAGAAGACTTCACTATGTATATATGTATAGAGTCAACATTTATGTCTATATCAATGTCTACATCTACATCTAACATATACCTATGAGTATATGTGTAATTAACAAAGTGGATGTTTTACATTTCAAAAAGGGAGACAGAAAGATGCCCAGGTCTTTTGCTTGCTTGGCATCTTAATGGCCACACTTGGAGGTCCCCTCTAAATTATAATCATAATCTAAACGAAGTTTCACATCTTTGAAAAGGACCAGGGAAGCTCAATTTGTGCCATAGCAGTGAATAAACTGTCTCTAGAGAGTTATCTGTCTGTATTTGTATATAATGTATTCCTGTTATTCTCAGGAACTTTATAAATCATGTTTAACTTTATAAATCATGTTTCTTTCCCAGAGATCAAAAATTCTCCAACCACCCTTTCTTTTTTACACATTATCTTTTTTTTTTTTTTGCGTTGGAGTCTCACTCTGTCGCCCAGACTGTAGTGCAGTGGCCGCTCCCAGACACCGCAGCCTCAACCTGCTGGACTCCAGGGATCCTTCCACCTCAGCCTACCGAGTAGCCAGAACTACAGGCGTGCACTACCACGCCCGGCCGATTTTTTGATTTATTGTAGAGATGAGGTCTTGCTGCCCAGGCAGGTCTCGAACCCACGGGCTCAGGCAATCCACTCACCTCAGCCTCCCAAAGGTGCGGGATTACAGGCTGAGCCACCGAGCCCGGCTGCATATTATCTTTTAATGACATTCTCCAATATTGTTCTTTGACTTCAATTGAACAGACTCAATCAGGTTTAAAAGGGTCTAATAGAAGATTATGATTCATTACGTTTGTGCCATGTGACAATTTTCATCTTTGCTGTAAATTTATTGTTTAGGAAGACAACAATTATAATTTTTCCACATTACCCTGGATTTGGAACAGAATGGGTTTAACACTGCAGAAAGTGACTAGGCAAGTAGAAGTACAGGCATCCACTCAGGATGTTTGCTCATTAACTGATGCAAAAAATTCAAAACTCTGTGACCCAAACATCTGTTTGCAGTGTTGATATGTATGTGGATTGTATGAAATTAGAACACATAACAGTTAGGGACACAGAGCTACTTGATAAACAAATACCTGTGTTCAGTGTATTTTGGGGTTAGGGCTTTTTTTTAGTTATAAAAAACTTTAAAACAGTCAGAAAATGACTATTATTTATCTTTACTTTTCCAAAGACATATAGTTCTTTATGTAAAACAAAATTCTCTCATAATCCTCTGTATTAAAAGAAACACAAGTCCTAAGTACATATTAAATGTACTTATCACCCTGTTTAACTCCTATAAAGGTCACTTAATAAATCATTTGTTGTTCAGGACTATCACTCATGGGCACGATCTACTCTGGGACATTTTCACAGTCTCTTGCCCCTTACGTTTAAGCCTTTTTATAATTTATCAGAGAAATGGTATTATTTATTTCCACACCTTCTAGTGACCCTCTGGGAATTGCCTGCTTTACTATCTCTAGACGGAACCCTCCCTTGGCCTCCCAAGTCCAGGTCCTGGTCAATTTCTCTGCTAAATGGCTCTCAAAGTTTCTGGAAAATAAAGGCACAAATGTCTCTATTGCTGCAACTAGCTAACCTGATTTGCAGCTATTTCCTCCTGGGACCATGCATTCAATTTTATGAAACATAGGACTTTTCCTTCACATACTTAAAAAAAAACCACTTTTAACTATTTATTTATTTTTAGAGACAAGGTCTTGAACTCCTGGACTCAAGCAATCCTTCTGGTTCAGCCTCCCAAAGAGCTGAGATTATAGGTGTGAACCACTGCACCCAGCCACTTTCACACATTTTTGAGCACCACCAAGGAAAACAACTCCCATTTTAAATATGGTAATACAGATCCTTTCAGCTTCTTTCACACCAGGTAGTAGGCAGGCAGTGTGGGCAGAAGGTCGTTCAAACTGTGTGCTCCTCTGCCCTTCGACCAGAGCCTAAGTGGATCCGCTCAAACTGGTCTGTTGCTGTTCTCCAAACGGGGCTTCATGTCCTGGCCTGCGATCTTACATAGATTCCTTTATGCCACCACAGTATTTATACTTCATTATAAGCCCCCAGAGGAAAGAAAAATCTTTGCTTTCACAGTCAAAGGTCTATCTGATGCAGAAGGAATTCTGTTCTCTCTGTGTATTAAAGGGGCAGAGAATAACAATTGGTGGATGCCAGTGATCATCAAAAAAGAGAAGGGTTTGATCTGTGATGGTGGAGAAAGGTGAACAAGGTTCTGGCAAGATGGAGTTCTCTGTAATATGCTGGTTATCAGATCTCTTGCTCCTTAAAAACTCCATCCACGTCAGCTTCCTTGGTATAAGATGGTGTGGCACGTTCTGTGGATTAGACTGTTCAGCACACAGCCCCTCCTCCTCTGCTTCTCTGCACTGCAGAGCTGGAAAGCTAAAATCTGTGCCTCCTGTTCCCTGCTGTGAGGGGTTGGGAGGTGAATTAAGTCCTCCCAGTTAGATGCTATATAATTTATCTATTGCTGAATAACAATTATTTATTTGTCTAGTGCTGGAATAATTTTGCTCTAAAACTTAGCAACTTGACTAGTAAACATTTGTTATCTTTCTGGATTCTGGGGGTCGAGAGTCTGAGCGCAGACTGGGTGTTTCTGGCTCAGGGTCCCTCACCAGGCTATAGTCAGCTGTCAGCTGGGAGAGCTGCCTCCACACTCACTCACAGGGTTGTTGGCAGGAGGCCTCCGTTCCTCATCATGTGGGCTTCTGTGCAGGCCTGCCTGAATGTCCTCAAGACAAGGCAACTGGATTCCCCCAGAGCAAAAGACCTGACAGAGAAAGAGAACACAAGCACATGACTAAGTTATGCGTCACAGTGTAGGCCAATCTTGTACGTGGCACACCCTCACTTGTGCTGCATGTATTGCTCACACAGACCATCCCTGGTACCATGTGGGAGGAGACTACCAGGAGGCAGGGACCACTGGGGTCCATCTCAGAGGCTGGCTATCATACATACAGGCACCCAAGAGGTTCAAGAGGCAGAAATGAGGTGGGAGTTATTTTCCTGCTCACACAGCAGTTTTTGCTAAGAAGTAGGGTGCAGGGGAGGGATCTGCTGCAGCATGTCTAGCCTTGTCTTCATGGATGTTGAAAGACTGTGGTGGCTATGGTGGCCCAGCTCAGCACTGTCCGGTCCTCAGCTTCCTAGTGTTGGTAGCACTGACTTCCTGATCTTTGAGTCTTAGCTCTGGCCGTGTGCTCTTGAGTTCAGCAGTCCCAGAAGCCCATGTGCTGACAGCCATTCCTCCAGCCCTTCCTGTGTATTGTATTCCCTTTCCTTAAAAATATCTGCAATGCCAGGCTCGGTGGCTCAGCCTGTAATCCCGTGCCTTTGGGAGGCTGAGGTGAGTGGATTGCCTGAGCCCGTGGGTTCGAGACCCGCCTGGGCAGCGAGACCTCATCTCTACAATAAATCAAAAAATCAGCCGGGCGTGGTAGCGCATGCCTGTAATTCCGGCTACTCGGAAGGCTGAGGCGGAAGGATCGCCGGAGCCCAGCGGGTGAGGCTGCGGTGGCCGGGAGCGGCCACTGCACTCCAGTCTGGGTGACAGAGTGAGACTCCAACTCAAAAAAAAAAAAATAGCTGCAGTAATTTCCTGGTTCTGAAACTGGGCCATAACTGATATAGACAAGAATTTTCCCAGGTAATAATGGTAACTATTACAGTGTAATGTGTAAGTAAGTTGCATTCATTCATCATATTTTACAGATGAGGAAGTTGAGAGGCTGAGGGAATTGATCATACAAACACAGGCTGTAAAAAGTAGAGCTGGATTTCAAAGCCTACACTCTTAACACTGTGCCCTATGGGGCCCACTCAGAAGGCTGTATTATATGTGACTTTCCCTTATACGGGTAATGGTGGTTAAAAGGACTTTGGTGCCCATTCAAAAAGGCTGATGAGGTTATGAGTTTCTTCATATAATCATGAAGAAACTTATTTTTTTTGTGAAACATCTCACAGGTAATAATTTACTGTCAAGAATCTCAAGCTCCAGGAAAAATGTAGCACCAGGGTAGTCGCCAAGGCCCATGGGTAGAGACCAACAAAGCCACCTGCCTCATTTCTCCTATTGACATCTGAGTAGGTGGCCCAACATTGGGAAACACGTTCTTAATATTTATGGAGAAATTTTTCCCAAGGCCTGATTTTGTTCAGGCTTTACATCTACACAACTGATTCCTACTCTATGTTAAATGTTACTATCATTTCTACAGAGTCATGACAATCACCTTCCAACAAAATCCACTTTCTTATATAGCTTCTTCTTCTTCTTCTATTTATTTTTTTTGAGTTGGAATCTCACTCGGTTGCCCAGACTGGAGTGCAGTGGCCGTTCCCGGCCACCGCAGCCTCGCCT